>NC_133769.1:78588298-78597872 GCF_003597395.2 Chelonoidis abingdonii | reverse complement strand
CGACCCGAGACAAAGAACACACACCCAAAAACTTCCCTCCCTTGAGATTTGAAAAATCTTGTTTCCTGATTGGTCCTCTGGTCAGGTGTTGTTCCCTGTTCTTAACCCTTTACAGGTTAAAGAGACATTAACCCTTAACTATCTGTTTATGACAGATGCAGTCAGCAGAGGTGCACATAGTAGATCTCTCATCAGTATAACAGTCTGCTGGCAGGGTATTCTTGTGACAGTTCTCAGGGTACCCAGGGCTGTGAATCACCCTGTTACCCCCAGCCTCCAGCATGACATGGTCTTGCTCTATAACTCTACCAAACTGTTAGCCACTCAAGCACTTTCATCTGGGCTATGCCAGCCCTCACTTTGCCTTGCAGATTAACAGTAGGTCCACCATCATCCCTGGCTTTCTTTTGAGACCTCACATGACATTCTTTGGTGAACTAGACTGTACATGAGATTTCTGTAACCCTTTGCCAGATGCCATTAAGTGGTTCTTGGGTCACTGTTTTCAATAGGCCCCAGGATTCTGGAGTGCTCTTCTGGCTCTGGTCCAAAATAGCCCAGATTTGATGACTTTTAGGACAAAATGCAGGGCTGGTTTGTTTCACCTGCCCTTGGAAGAAGATGGAGATTTTGTCCAACGTATGGGGGTGGTATATTTGTGCTGCTGCTGCAGTTGGGATGAATTGTTTGTAATGCATTTTATGTTGTAATTTTAAATAACTGTCTGGGCTCTCGAAGTTTATGGATGAAGAGTGTTTGTTTGTTATAAATCAAAATAAATGTGTTTGTGCAGTGTCTAGCACAACGGATCTTCAGTCTCATTGGGGGCCCCTAGGCACTGTCACAATAGAAATAATAATAGTAGTTTGCCTAATATTGAATAGGATCTGCTGGACTTGGTCCAATGGAGCTTTTATATTATTTTGGAAGGAAATTTTAAATTCAAGATAAGGAAGTTTTAAAATAAGCCTAGACAAAGTTAGCATTTGGATATGCAAATCCACCTGTTTGAGTTTTAAGAGGCTCCTTTCTTATATTATACAACACCCTAAGTGCATTAGTAGGGTTTGGTGCTTTATAAATAAAGTTTTATCGATGTTATTTTTCTTAAATAGTGTCTCTGGATATTCTTTTGAAACATGGGGAAGGGGGGAAGAAACTGGAAAACCTGACATGTTTCTAGCATTTAAGCATATGTGATTTGACATGTGAAGCAGTATACCTCATATGTCTCCTGAGTCAGTGGAATCAGTCTAATAAAAATCATGAATGTAATGGCTTTGGGGATAATTAACCGGAGGAATGTTAAAACAAAAATCTGTTTTTGGCCGTCTTAGGCTATAGGGGGTTAGGGCATGGCTTACTTTTCCCTAGTCATTCATTAATTGTTCTATCCAGGCAATACTTGTCTACTGTGCAAGAACAGCTGTCCCTGTGCGATCTTTCCTCTAGGAAGGCAAAACTTACCACTGTGTGAGGCTGCAGTCAAGGGTGCTGTATGGATCAGTGTGGGAGAGGTGTATCTCAAATGATGAATTATCATACCACCACTCCAATCACCTTGAATAGACTGCCTGAGAACGCTTATGAACTTAGGTTTCCTGTACAAGAACAAAACGTACTATTACCTCTTCAGCTCTGATTGTTTTAAGTTGCAAATTCACTAACTTGCTTTTAAAAAATGTGCATGCCGAATTATAAAGAAAATCAAATTAGCAAATGAGTGCCTATCACTTTGTTACTACATGTTACATGACATTTCATCAGGGGTATCTTATTCTACCATGGCTGTGCTCTGTTACATCCTATACCTCTGGGCATGTCTCTTTAGAGATGTTTTATTGGGAGCATGTCACATCATGCAATGACTTATCAGGTTCATACCAATTACGTTCAGGGGATATTTTAGTTTTACCTTTTCACCACCAATTTATACATATAATAAGGGAGTGAGATCTGCAGAGAAACAAGTGATTCCACACATTTATATTGGTTTAATTGTTGGAAACTTGTTTCTGCTGAGACACTTCTTTCTTAGTGGAGATAAATTTAATAAGTATGATAAACATCAGTTTTAAGAGTTCAAAACTAGACCAGCAGAGTACTCTATGATTATGCTGAGATAATTATGAATCCTTATGGTGGCATTTTAATTTTTGCTATTTTCTTTCTCAAGAGCAATAGAGTTGAGTTTATAAATGGGAGTTGCAAATGTACCATTGTTATGAAGTAGGAGATTACATAAACAGTAATATAATATCACTCTGAATTCTGCAATTGTTTTACAAAGGCAGCATATAGTCAATTACACCAGTAGTGCCATTTATCATTTACTGATTGCTTGTAAAGTCAAGGATATAAATAATAGAGAGTAATTAAGACTGTCAAAGGGATGCTATCAATCCTTTAAGTCTATAAAACCATTTATAAAATGCAAAGCTCATTCTGTGCTCCATTCAAAACTGATGCTTTATTTTTGTTTTTCAAATTTCGGTGTGGATTAATATACTTAAAGGCAGTGATTGTGTTGCTACTGTGTATACAAGTGCTGTGCAAGCTTCCCCAGTCAATATTACTAAGGCCGCCTCGCTTTTTATCTGTAACACCCAAGTTTTAGAGCCCCGGAGCAGAGGTTGGTCTGAATCTCAGTATTTGCTGTCAGACTTTTTTTAGGGCATGAACAAGGCTCCAATATCCCTATCTATCCTGGGCTGCTCTTTGCATGTCCTCTGTGTTGTTAAGTCCTATAAGTTTTCCCTCTCTGGCTAATGTTTGTTGGAGGGATTCTTTTGGTTGGCTCTTCTTATGTGTTCCTGGAGCTGCCCAGTGGCGTGCCTGCCATTGCAGATGTTCTGGCTTCATTCTTAACACTTGTCCCAGATATTGCCATCACCTTCTCTGGATAACTTTGGAGATAAGGGATTATTTTGAACTCTCTAGTGAATCTCAGTATTTGTTATAAAGTCATTAGATTTAATACCTAGCATTCTCTAGAGGCATTTGCTTTCAAAGACATTTAGATATTGGTCTGTACTTCAGGTGGATTTTCAACTTTTACGTCTATATGTTAAGATGGAAATAACATTTGAGTTGAAAATTTGTGGTTTGGTCTTTTAGATATAGATTTGCTATGACCAAATCTCATTTTAGCTGGTGAATATAGCTGTTTCCTTGCCAGTTTGTGACATTCTTTCCTTCTGGACATCCCAATTGGTTTGCGCATTACTGCCAAGGTATGTGAATTATCTCGCCTCTTGTGGGGTTTTTTTTCACTCTAATGTAATGTTTGAGTTGCTGGGGTTCTCATTAGATTTGCTTTTTCGTAATTATTAACCCCGTCTTTTTTGCAATGCTGGACAGTCTTTTGCTATTTGCTTGCATTTTGAACTGTCACTTAGAGCTACGCAATCAGCAAAATCTGAATCTTCTAGTATTCTGTTATTAAACCACATGAAGCCTGTTCTATATCAGTCTACACTTTTTCTCATAATAAAGTCAATGACAATGCCAAATGGGAGAGATAAGATAATGTATCCTTGTCTGACACCAGTGTCTATTAAGCCGTTCTCTCCAGTTGGCATTTATTTTAACTCTGCAAGTTGCACCATTTTTGTTAATTATTTTTTTCAAGATGTTCCAGAGTGTCAAATGCTTTCTTAAACTCTATGAAATTTATGATGACTGGTTTTTGCCACTTGAAGCTCTCTTCCATGATTTTTATTAAGGTGAAAATTTAGTCCACACATGATCTTCTGGGTTGTTCCCTTAGCTTTGCCTAAACTATATCTTTTATTCCACATCAGATGATACTGAAGAAGACTTTGTTTATCACTGAAATGACTACATCACCAATCATTGCAGTCATTTAGGTCTCCTTTCTTTCATGTTTTGACTATGATACAATTTTTCATTTTTTCTGGAGGCTTTTCGTGGTACCATACTTTGCCAGAAGGGCAACTTTGTTGTGTTTCTATAACTTTTTTTATGAGGGTAGATTGTTGGCCTATCACTCAATCCCCAGACTTGAGCACCAGCAAATTGGTTTTTATCTAGTCCCTTCCCTTTGACTCGTCTGACTTGTGTGACCCGTACCAAGAGTTAAAACTCTCAGGATCACTGGAACACACAAGTCTTCCCACTGCATCAAGGTACATGTTCCCAGGGAAGGAGAGCTTAGTAGTTAGACCAAATTATATGGTCGAGTTTTGATGTGGACAAATATCCTGGAAGAATTTAGACTAAAATGCTTTTTTTTGTAGGATTCATTTGGGGACCTGGCCCAAAGAAGTGCAACCTGGCATGGGAGAAGAAATGCAAAATTCTTTTTTGAGGTTTCCTCAATATATTATTTCTTGTGAGAGGTGCCTTCATTACTTGTGATCTTTAGGTTGATGCAGACAAAGGCTTACTTTTACACTGCATAGGAATGGGGCCCTGACCTAAGAATAGATTGGATAATCTATCTCATAATGCCTGTATCATCAGGAGGGGCTGGCACTAATTATGTTTGTCCTTTCTGACATGAGCTGAAAAGGCTTTGCATGAGAAACAACTCTGAGGGGAATGATCATCTCCAAAGTGCCTGAGAAATGTATCTAAATAAAAAGAGACCATAGGGCACAAAATTGGAAGGTCTTGAAACGTAAAGTGTGTTGTGGTGAACAAACTACTGTACTCAAAATCATCTGAATGATCCATATTTAAAACCACAGTAACTAGCTAAGAGATTTGGTTTAAGAAAACATAACCAAGTGGAGAATTATTCCAGCAAAGGTTCCTACTCCCACAGCTATTTGTGGAAATGAAGGAATTGAGGGAGTTGAGGGATGCAAGTCCTCTTATAACTTTGGTTCCAAACAGTCATTTTCTTGAGAAAGTAGTGGTGCAGTCCCAACAGCAACTGCTTTTCTCAATGGTACTTGAAACTCAGCAGTGGCCGAGAGGAAGCATCCCACACACTTGGAGTACAGTTACTAGTAAGAAATCTGTCTTTCTCTGCACTCTCCTCTCTCTCCATGGAAATGTCACCTGATATGAGGTCAGAGGCTGCTCAAGACAATCTGCTGTCCTAGGGCAGAACATCAGCATGCCTCTGCCTTCCTACTACCCATTTATAGCAGCTTGCTCCCCATAAACAGGCTTCTTGAAAGGACCCCCACTGAGCTCAAAGAAGTCAGCAGCCCACTCCCACCCACATTAGCGGTCTATTCTCAGGAGCACCATAAACTGGCACTCAAGACTTGGGGCTTCATCTGCCCCCATTTGGGCTCTGCTGCCCCATCCCAAGCAGACACCCTAGGTTGCAGGGGGAACTGCACCAGCACAGAGGGGTGGGGGCATAGGTGCTACCCTGCTCTGCCCCAGACACTGGTCCCCGGGACTGCTGGTGGGTGCTGAGCACCCACTATTTTTTTTCTGTGGGTGCTTCAGCCCCAGAGCACCCACAGAGTCAGTGCCTATGAGTGGGGGTCCCTGACATGAGGCTGCAGGGGTTATGCAATACCTGGGTGGAACAATGTGGGGGAAACAATACAGCGGTACTGGAGTCTGGATCTGTGGCAGGGATGGAGGTCAGGACCTGTGGGGAGATGGGATGGGGTTCAGGATACAGTAGGTGGCAAATGGGGTGGAGGGGCGGACTAGGACATTATGGAGCAGATGGGTGGCTGGGCTAGGAAAAAGGGGGACAAGGAGAAGTCTATGGGGCAGGATGCTGTAGAAGGGTGCTGATGGCATTGGGAGGTGGTGGATCCCACGAGCAGATGCAGGGTAGGACACAGTGGGACAGACTGTGGCGGGTAAGAGGATTGAGGAGGGGTCAGACCCTGGGGAGAGGCTGGGGACAGATAAGGTGAGAGACAGATGGGCTAGTATAATGTTGGAAGATGGGGGACAGGAAGGCTAGAGTGGGAGGTTAGGACACGGGTAAATGGATGCCAAGACCCTGTAGGGGCAGAAGGGTTAGGATACAGGGAGATGGGGGAAAGCTAGAGTAGGGATATAGGACAATGGGGGTCAGGAGCAAATGGGGAGTGGCAAGGCACAAGGGGCAGAGATGTGCAGGGATGCAGATGGGTGGCAGGGGATGCTACTCACCTAGATACTGCCTACTGCCTACCATTAGGGCCTCTCATCCTCAGGCTTGTCCAGGGAGAGGCTGCCAGGAGCTGGGCCTGGCTGTTTGGCTCTCCAGCCATATGATTCACATCAAGGCCTCTACCTGTGCATAAGTGCACACAAGCTGCATGTTGTGTGCAGCTCACTGAAGCACATTAGCTGTTCATTAACACACTTTGATCTGGTCCCATTTGAGAGACATTTGAGAGACAACTAGATCTCTGTCTAGATGCAGATCAAAGTGCATTAAAGAACTGATAATGTATGCCAGGGTGCCTACATGGCATGGCAGGCTAGCATGGAGTAGATTTTCACTCCGAACTAATTTTTCATGTAGAAATCCACCATCCTAGCATGCTGTACACTATAGGCAGCAACCCAGCTTGCCTAGAGCGGCCTCTGCATTGTAAGCAGAGTAAATCAGGATGCCTTGTGGCTGGGAAAGATTCATGAAACTTTGTCTCTGAGTAAACATTGTATGGTTTGATGCTGGTTGGAAATTTTGAATTTGGAACCACTTCAATATTTTTCTCAAAATGTAATCCTAAATATGAATAAAAATAAGTTAAAATTCTGTCCTGTTTTTCAAACAGTGTTATGGCTCATGCAAACAAATCAAAATTTGAATTTTTGTTAAAACAATCCAGTTTTGATGAGGGAAACATTTCTTCCTGAAATTTCATCCTATTTTCCCACAAAGTTCTATTTAGTACTTTTCCGTAAGGAGTAAGGGTACCTGTGATGTTTTTTCTGTAAGTTGATACTAGCGAGCTAGTAGCGTGTTTCAAGGTGTTTGAGCATTTGATTCTCCAACAAATCATTCCAGCTTTGGACCCCATCTTACCAGTTGAGCAGGCTGGGTTTAGGAAAGGACACAGCACCTGGGATCAAGCTTTGGCTTTGACCACCTTTATCAAAAATGGTATTCAACAAAATCGAAAGATGAGAGCCATCTTCTTGTATTTGACTGCCTCCTGTGACACAGTTTGGCATAGAGGCCTTTTGTTTAAACTCTCTCAAGATGTTCTGCATTGTGTGCTCAAAGTAGTAGAGCTCTTTCTCCAAAACAGAAGGTTTAGAATACACATGGGCAACTGCTATAGCTCTTGGAAGAGTCCGATCAAAGGCTTCCCTCAAGGCTTAGTTCTTTCACTAATACTGTTCAATGTGTACATCAATGACCTTCCAGCTATACTGTCATGCAAGTTTATCTATGCTGATGAAATCTGCTGCAGCTACCAAGCTGTCCTTCTCAGAAATTGACAAGATCTTGAACAAAGATATGAAGCTCATGGCAGGCCATTGTAGTCAATGGCACCTGCAGTCAAACTTTTCTAAGACTATTTATAGTGTATTCCATCCACATAGTGCAAGCACAAGTGACAAGTTAAATGTTTTCCTAAATGGCCAACAGCTACAGCATGCTCCAAACTCAGTTTACCTCAGTGTGACATTGGATAGGTCATTAATGTACCACAACCACCTGAGGAAGACAACAGCCAAAGTCAGCACTCAGAACAACCTGCTCATAAAATTGGCTGGTTCAACCTGGGATGTGAGCGCCTGGATGCTTAGAACATCGGCCCTTGCCCTCTGCTATTCAACAGCAGAGTATTGTGCTCCAGTCTGGTGTCATTCATCTCACTTGAGGCTGGTGGATGTAGAGTTTAACAAAGCTATGTGTATTGTTACTGGGACTTTATGGGCAACTCCATTGCCATGGCTTCTGATACTTAGCAACATAGCACTGTCCCATATTTACTGTGAAAAGGTCTCTGTCATGCTGCTGGCTAAAATCCATGAGAATAGTGATCTGCCATCGTACGTAGACCTCTTTGACCACCCACCAGCTCACCAGTCTTCTTGACGACCTTTATGGGCATTTATGCCGTCACACGACATAACAATGGAATCTTCTTGGTGCAATGAGTGGTCAACGACGACAGTCATTTAATCAGTCTCTTGTCACTGACCCAACCATCTGTCCACAAGGTTTTGATTTACCTAGGCACCTGTGATCATCTCTGAACAGTTTCGAACAGGACAAGACAGCTGTGAGGCTAATCGCCTTAAATGGCCCATGGTGCAGCTGCAGTCAACTTCAGACTGTCACATATCATTGTTGAATGCTCACCAATTTATTTCAGTGAGATATTGGCTATCCAGCTGGTTGATAATGATGCCATTAAATGGGACATGTGCAAACACCACTGATGATGATGACTAGCAAGCTCAATTTCATTTCATGACTTCACACTGCACTCACTCAGACAGATGAATGGAGTGAGTGACACCAGATTCACTCAGCATTTCCTGCATGTAGATCATGCCCTGTAAATTTATGATTAAGGTGGATTTTTTTAAATTACAGAATTAAATGACTAAATCCAATGTTGTGTTGCTAATACAGGAATTTAATTTAAAAGACAATTTTAGGCCTAAGGGAGTTGGCAGTGACTAATTAAATGAAAAGCATGTCTAATACTAAATGGCTAACAAAACCAGAAACATAATTAGCCTGGGTAACTGAAATAACAGGATTAGAAATGAAACATAATCCTACAATTCACTTCACACACATTCTGTGGTGGGCTCACACATAGTGAATTGCAGGATTGGGGCCTGAAAAAAGAAAGGGTAAGCCTGGGCAGAGCATGGGGTCTGCTATGTAATTAAAGACTGATGATCTCTTTTTTAGTCTTAAAGATATTGCTGAAAAATCATCTACTGATCTTTTATTTTTTAAATTCAGCTAGGATTTTTTTTTCATTGTGATTGCTTATCCTGAAAAAGAACTATGTGAAATTATACAATATCTAGCTTCCTTATCTGATTACAGGTAACAAAAGCTTAATGTAATCATTAGCAACTTTTACACAATGAACATTATTTATTAGTATAATACCAATAAGAAAAATAGGGTGATTTACCTTTGTGGGGGGAGGAGGGAGGTAACAAGACATGTATGCTTATACTTTCTGGAATGAAATTTATATATTTTAAATAGGCATATTTATGGTTTGTTTGAGTCCCATATTTTTACCTTTTGTAGTATTTAAATTTCTGTTCTTATAGTTTACCTAAAACTACTGTAGGAGCGAATATACATTTTCTTAGGGCCCAGTCCTTCTCTGCATACTCTGAGGAAACTGCTGTTGAAGTTGTCATACGGATTGTAGGATCAGGCCCAATACATTTTTCTACTTCATGCATGGCCATAATTAAATCCCAATCCTGCAGTGCTTCTCTGCAGGTCAGAATTTATTATAGTGTTAAAAAATGCATAGTCTTGAAAGCTTCTAGAATCAGTATACTTCAGACATCAAAGAACTTTATTGTCTGGGGCCTGGTCTACACTACGCATTTAAACTGATTTTAGCATCATTAAACCGATTTAATGCTGTACCTGTCCACACTACGAGGCCCTTTACATCAATATAAAGGGCTCTTTAAATCG
>NC_133769.1:78483982-78586469 GCF_003597395.2 Chelonoidis abingdonii | reverse complement strand
GGGGAGACTGCGGGAACTATGGGATAGCTATGGAATAGCTACCCACAGTGCAACGCTCCAGAAATCGACGCTAGCCTCGGACCATGGATGCACACCGCCGAATTAATGTGCTTAGTGTGGCCGCATGCACTCAACTTTATACCATCTATTTTATAAAACTGGTTTATGTAAAATCGGAATAATCCCGTAGTGTAGACGTACCCTAAGAATTTGTATTCTGAAGGATATTTTACTACTAAAATCACATACATGGTGTGCTTAGGTTTTTGTTGTTCGTGTTGATCTTTTGGCTAGTGCAGAATATATGAAACATTTGTGATTAAACAGAACCCTTCTCTTTCATGATAAGACCTCTCTTCATGTTCTCCCAGCTGTTACCATCTCAGACACTGAATTGTTGTTGTCATACCTGCCATAACAGATGTAATCTGACAAATACAGTAGGTAGGATGGTGATTTATGTATCAAGAATATAGCTACCAAATCAAGCTGTCTGATTGTTATTGTTCAGAGTTGTAGTGAGCTCTCTATTTTATTAACTTAATTTTAGAGCTATGGAAATAAAATGAGACATACTTGGAGTTCAGAATTCACTCAGAGAAATATAGCTTTTGAAAAGTTGTTTTGTTCCTTGAACATGGCATTGCATTCTCGTCACTCACAACACACCACAATAATACAATTAAGGGCTGCAGCAGCAAGCCCTCCCACCCACTCAACATAGTGCCTTCAACAATCCAATGATGTGGAAAAATTTAGTGCATTCAAGAAAGAACATCATGAAGTCAGAGAGAGAAGATTCTGCAAGAAGGGGGACTGACAAAGCTATGGAAGCTCACATGAGTCCTGATACTGCACTATAAGTCAGTGCGAGTTTTGCTACTGACTTGAATGAGAGCAGGATCAAGCCCAGGGAGCAGCTGTCAGGAGTAACAGCAACCCCTGAAAGTGGAATTAGGTGTCGTCTGGAGAGAGACAGACCTTAGAGTAGTGCTGTGGGATCCATCAAACTTTTGCAGATCAATCCAGGAAGAAGCCTTGGATCTTGTTCTTGTTGTTCCTCATTTCTATTAGTTCTTCCCATGGCGTGGATGAGAACACATTTTCTGAGGGAAAAGTCTTCTTTAGTCTGTCTCTCAGGGCTTCACACAGAAAAGTCCTAGAAAAGTCCACTGTGCTGTTTCCTTCATGCAAAGTTAATCACAGCTTGGAATCCTTAAAACCTTTGTTCAAGCCCCACACTCAATTTCACTGCTGCACAAAACATTCTTCTTCAAGGAGGCTTATAAGCCCTAGTCCTTTCTTAAATTACACTTAATATGTGCACATCACTCAGATAAGTATTTGCATTGTCTTTACCTCTTCCCTTCCCTTCTTCATTTTGTCTGAGACCAATGCAGGTTCTAGTAAGGATTTGATTGAGAGAGGAAAATTAAAATGAAAACAGATTGTAATTCAAAACCAAGTGGTTGTTTGTTAATGAGGAATGAGTTGCAACTTGGGCTGGGGAGGAGCACTTTTACCAACTAACAATACTATCAGAACAAGAATATACATACAACTTGAAACAGTCTATTTACATCCAACAACAAGAAACAGAGAGATTTACAGTCAACTGCTCACTAAAAACCAAAGCAGATATACAAACCAAGTAAACTGTACACACATTAATTGAATACTATAAAAATACACCAACTAACCACAATAGCAATTAATACAACAATTTGACTTTCATATACTATGTACACAACTTGATACCAAGTAAGGGAAGGGAAAAGGGGAGAAGTTAAACAAACAGGGTATCTACAGAAATTAAAATGCACATACCACACTCCAGGTGCAGCTGACCAGCAGTACAGACACCAAGGACATGGCGAATTGGGGAGGGGAAGTAATCCAAAGAACCAAAATGACACGACAAGAGCTGCCTAAATCCGGAAGAGACCCTGGCTCGAAGGGTGATCAGGCCTTCCAGCGAACAAGCGGATACTCCTGTAGATTTTGGCACGAGTCTTAGTTTTATTCGAAGATTCTTACCCGTGTCAGCGTCTGGTCCCTAGCTCCTTCACCAACCAGGTTCCGAGCTGGTGCCCTCTACGTCAATAGGAGCTGCACCCAGTACACTACTTTTGCACACAGCCCTATGCTTTTGCACACAGCACCAACTTGACCTTTTGACCGACAGAAGGTTCGAGAACAGGCACACTGGTATTTTTGCACACTGCACTAGCCTGACCCTTAGGTGACCAGGGTAAAGAGCGGGAATAGGCACACGGCACTACGGTGTTGCACACGGTACCAATGTGACCTTTTGACCGACAGTTGGTCAAACAGACGCCATGTTTGAGCATAGGCTTTAGGGCTGCGACACATTTCCTCTCCATGACATCCTGAGTAGGGAAGCTTTCCTGAACTGGGTCCCATATTTGTTATCTCCTTCTGTTATTTTTGTCTTTACTTATATTATATGCACTTCTGGGCAGAGTCTCCATTTTTCTTTGTTTTCTAATGTACTATGTCCATTTATAGTGCTATATAAATAACAAATAATAGTGATTATCTCTGCCACAAGGCTCTTAGAGCTGAGAACACTCTCTGACATCCCAATAATGCACATTACACACAGAGAAAACTAGTCCTTAGTACAGATTCTGCATTGTTTCCAAAACAACATAATTTCTTGTGAGCAGTGAATAAAAGTATTCCTCCATCATTCTAGTAATAATAATAAAAAATAATACCACATATCTCATATTTTGGAACTTAGAAGAAATAATAAATTTGGGCTTGTTTTTTATTTGCCTTCTAGTTTCTTGAATTTCTGAGAAACTTATTTTAATATTGGTTTCTATTTACTTGCGATGTAATTGCAGCAGGACTAACCTGAGCCCAATAGAGCACACCTATTAGTAAATGCATTTCTACAAAAATACTATTGTTTGACTAAAATATATAGCAGTGCACTCACACATGCTATAGTATGTTACTGATGCTTGGGAAGTGTTCTTGGAATCTGCCATGTAATCAAAGGACACGGAGGTGGTATTTATTCTTTGTGGGAGAATTCATCCCTGTGTCGATAACCAGCACAAGGAGACCTCAAACAGAGGACTTAAGGGGTTCATAGCCATTTTGCTGGTCCTCTGCACAGAGATGAATCTTTTGCATTTGGTACGTGGATCATTTCCTGATGTGCCACAGTGTCCTGAGAGGTTCTTGGTCTGAGGCAGAGGTGTTTGCTTGATGTATCAACTGCTGTCTCTTTCAGTGACTACAGCTGCCACTGAAGAGGAAGAATATAGCTGTAATCCAATTTACAGCCACACTTCTGCTAAATTGAAATGGAAAGTTCTTTGTGGCTTTGGTAATACAGTTGTATCAAGCAATGTTTTGCTCTATCTAAATATGTTAATGAATACTAAAAGGTGGCAAAAGACAAAGGAACAGTTGAAAAAAAAGTACAATGCAAGATTGAGGGAAGAATTATTTGCAGGATAAATTAACATTTTCATAATATCTGTATTATCAGGGTAGCTGTCATGGTTACAGGGCAAACCTTATCATCTTTAGTCCTCCCCTCTTCCCTAAAACTAGGAAGCAACTTATTAATTATAATACAGGAGAGGCTGACCCCCATCTCCCCTAAGGAAGCCAGTTGCCCTGTGACACTTGCCTTCCTGCACCTCACTCTAACAGAACCACTGAACCCAGCCACACTGAACTTGGATCTCTGGGCTGTAGCCCCCTTGTTTCCCATCTGTGTTAACCTGACAGGCCCAACTGTGTTTCCCACTTTATAAGCCCCCTCAGTCCAGGGACTTGTGGCCAGTGAGCTGATTAAAGGGCTCAAAAACAAATTCTTTGAAGCATTGTCTATTCATTCCGCCATAGAGCAAAGGGTAAAAACAATAAAAGGGTTATATGCATAGGTCTGTATTTCTTTCCTTAATCTTTCCTTGGCAGCTTTCATAAATATCTCTCCAAACTTCTCATTGTGCTGTTAGAAATGGATTGGTTTTTTTTAAACCAGTGAATACACAGTATAAATTCTTCAAAGTACTTAGTCACATGCTTGTCTTTATGAACCTGAGGAGTCCTATGGAAGTCAGTGGGATTATCCTCATCCTTGAAGTTAAGCGTATGCTCTGCTGATTTGCAGAATCAGGGACAGAGGGTTCAGCACCTTGCAGGATTGAGTCCACAAAAAGAAACATTCTGAAACATTCTCTCTTGAGAAATAATACTTTTTATATTTTGATAGCATAGAATAGCCTAAACTAAGTTTAGACATGTATGTAATTGACATCATGCTTTTTGTTTTTTTCTGTTCAGGTTTTGCATGAGGTATTTAGAACTATTTAACTGTTAAATTCACGTCAGTACACAAAAGAGAAAAAATTCTGATTGTGAAAAATAAAGACAGAAATAAACACAAGAAACTTTGGACAGACATAAGGATTGATATAGAGGAAAATTAAATAACATATATAAAATAAAGGATTATAATAAAATAAACGGAAGATTAAAAATCCACAAGTTGTATTTTGTTTCTAATGAAACAGCTAAAAGGAAGCAAATGTTACTCCACACGTTGTGCAGCTTTGCATAGCCCTTACAGTTTACATTTGCCCTTCGAGTCTATATTTAGCACTTAGAGTCCACATCTTCTAAGCCCTTCCCCCTATCTAGGGGCACCCTTCTGACTCCTGAGAAAAAGCTCCACACCTCTCATTGGGATTAGAGTAGATCTGGGTTTTGGGGCTTTGCTGAGGGTATTGTGCTAGTTGCCTTTTTGGAGCTGGAAGAAAATTTTCCCTCACGGCCACATTGGCCAAGGCGGTGTGGGTTTTTACATCAATGGAAGTTACGCACTTGATGCTTATGAAAATCCCACCAGGCACATATCTGCATCTTCAGGCACCTACATACCTTTGAGAATCTAGTCCTTAGAGGCTTTAATACAATGTCTTTGAAGACTGTGTGTTCAAACAGCCCAGTGGTCTGACAAGCATTTTACTTTTCTTGATGGAAGAATACAATATAATTATTTTGCGTAAAATAATAAAAAAAAAAATCTTGTTTGCCTTTGGACAGTAAGATTATCTTTATCTAGGGTAGGATAGTGCTTTGAATGAGCTTTTTGCTGCTTGTGATGAGGTTTCTAAGCCCCAAATCTTTAAACATACTGTGTGATGACATTCAGTGGGGATTTTTAGGTTGACTAAACTGATTGTTACCATAGCGAGCAAGTCGCAAACAATTAGATGTGTGCTCCAGACAAATACACTTCAGGTTATCTTGATTTGAAAGCTGCTCTGACAGAATGGTTATGAAAAACTATGAAGGAAGTGATAACAAAAATCTTCCTTTATAGCTTAAGTAGGAGTTTAACTACAGTGTAAGGTATTAAATTTAAATTATCGTCTGTGAACAGCCCTTTTCACTTAATACCCATGGATTTTCCCTAGTCACCCAATTTATTGCAATAAAATTGTTACTATATTTTATTATAATGATGGGTGATATTAATCTAGTAACTCCTAAATGATTGGGATCCTTTTGTAATTAAAATTTTCCCTCAAATATAGAAATAAATCATATACACATTTAAAATAAATACTGATAATATCAGACAGTTGTACTGTAAAAATAGTCTCTGTGTACATTAAGAAGATTGTCATAGAATCACATTGTAAAACCCTAATTTAATTTTAAATTATATGTAATATTGAACTTTATTCAAATTTTGTTGGCCAATACCATTACAAGATAAATATAACCGTCCATAGTACTTTGTTGAGACCTTATAGTATTCTACAGGGGTTTTATTCTCCCTAAGTTTTGGTAGGGTTTCGATTTAGATTAGCAGTCCTTTAGTGATGACACTTGTCCAAAATGTGATTATATTTTTAAAAAACATGGGAAGGCATGAAAGTGCAAACCGGTACTTACACAGATATAAAGCCTTCTCTCCCATGACCCAAAAGAACAGATCTGTTTCGCAGTTCAAGAGAGAATTCTCCTGCCACAGTGGAAAAATAAATATAGCTGTTTTTCTCCAGCTGAGCTTTATAAGGAGCTGAAATAAACATTACTGTGTTTATCCTGGACAGCTCCACTGCAGATCATCAGTTTTTTGGGGTTTTTTCTTTTTTTTTTTTTTTTTTTAATACTCAGAACTTCTGCAAAGAAATTTATACTCAGAACTTCATTTCAGGACACAGTGACAAGAAATAGGGAACAACATGAGGCTGCTCCCTAATGGGGCCTTCTCAACATGCCACTACCTGTACAGTAACTCAGTAGAGAATATGTAACAATTAAGGTATGTTATACAAACTATATTTTATAATTATTATGATTTTTTTGTATGTAATGATGACAAAGGCAATAGCTATGAAATAAATGCCTCCAAAAATGCACACCTCATTAGAAGCACTCAGCTTCATATACAGTAGACTGCAAAAAGAGTGCCAGATTAATGATATTTGGGGGCCATGTGTGCTATAGAAAGTAGGGGCTTCCTACCTTCCCTGCCCCATGTCCACCCTTCAGTGGCTCCTGTCTTGCAGGGCTGGCCCAGCTCCCTGCTCCAGCCCACAACAAGCAGGAGGAGCCCTTTGATCCCATCCAGGCCCTCGGTTGTTTTTGTGTGGGGGTTATTCCAACCCCTGTGGTTGGGGGACCCACGTGAGATGGGTGTGATGGGTTGGATCACAGAAAGCCCCTTGGGAACTGCCAACTGATGTGCTGAGACTACCCCCGAGCATGTTTCCCCTGGCAGCTTGGGACTTCAGTGCCCTGTCTGGTTTGAGCCAGACACTAGCCTGCTGCAAACCCAGACCCAGGTCTGAACTATGTCCCCTAAAAGCTGCAAGCTTAACTGAAGGCAGTTTACAGAAGTGTTCCTGTCTTTAACACTCAAATGCCCAGCTCCCAGTGGGATCCAAACCATAAATAAATGTATAAAGCTTATACAGGGTAAGCTCATAAATTGTTCACCTTCTATAACACTGATAGGGAGAGAGACACAACTGTTGCCCTCCTCCCTCCCCTGCTGGTATTAATACATACTCTGGGTTAGTTAATAAGTAAAGAGTGATTTTATTAAATATAAAGAGTAGGATTTAAGTGGTTCCAAGTAATAAGACAGAACAAAGTGAATTACCAAGCAAAATAAAATAAAATAAAACACAAGTCTAAACCTAATACAATAAGAAAGTGATTACGGTGAAAACCTCACCCTCAGACATGTTTCAATAAGCTTCTATCACAGACTGAATGCCTTCCTAGTCTGGGCACAGTCCTTTCCCTGGAACAGCCCTTGTTCCAGCTCAGGTGGTAGCTATGGGATTTCTCATGATTGCAGCCCCCTTTGTTCTGTTCCATGCCCTTATATAGCTTTGCACAAGGCAGGAATCCTTTGTCCCTCTCTGAGTTTCCACCCCTCCTTTTAAATGGAAAAGCACCAGGTTAAAAATGGATTAAAGTTCAGGTGACGCGATCACATGTCACTGCAAGACTCCAAGCCTTCATTTCTCCCAGCCCGACTTACAGAAAGGCCTGCAAGCAAACAGATCCATTCACAGTTAATTGTCCTGGTTGATGGGAGCCATCAAGATTCCAAACCATCATTAATGGCCCACATGTTGCATAATTACAATAGGGCCTCACTTATATTTCATATTTCTAGCTTCAGATACAAGAGTGACACATACATACAAATAGGATGACCACAGTCAGTAGATTATAAGCTTTGTAATGATACCTTACAGGAGACCTTTTCCATGAAGCATATTCCAGTTACATTATATTCATACTCTTAGACTACCACTTCACAATGGGTACTCTGTTTAAGTGCACCAAGTGCACATTTGTTAACCCGGGCCTGAGAAACCGAAGAATATATCTGCATGTGATCAGTATCTAGTGTTGCAAGGCCGGTAGAGAAGGCATGACCTGGGGAAAACTGGGTAACTTCCACCCACAAATCAGGGCTGCAGTTGCTAACCTACAAATCCGCTAAAAATACTTTCTACTGCCAGGTATTCAATTTAGTAAGCAACATGCCAGAGCAATCCGTGGCCTTGCTTCTCTGTTGCACTGAGTTTCCTTTCAGTGCAATGTGGCCAGGGACTGCCAAGGAACTCATTGTGACTCCATAATCCTCTGGGTTGATTTGTGCCATGGTGTGGACTACAGCAGCCTGGGGGCCACCCCTCTAGCCTTCATCAGCTGGCAATGGTCCAGGGGACACAGTATCGTCCAGTCACGCTTCTCATATGCCACTCCCTGCAGGTGGTATACCTCTATGTTAGAACTGATGATAGAAGTCTTTGTATTTCTGTGTGTACATTAGAAGTTGCCTCTGATCGATGATGCACAATGCTTGGACTACGACAAATGCAAACCACCATTTTTACTGTGATTTCAAGTGATTTCATCTTTTAAATTAAGTTCCTTTGATCAAGTATGGGTATGGCTGGTAAAATCCATGATAAAGTTGTCCAGTAACATCTGTTTTTCAACTGTATCCCTTTTAGCATTGACTAGTGAAAACTCAATGTTTATTAAATGCCACAGAAGGCCCCCTGGGTCTAGAGGAGACATGCCAGATTGTCGACGTCGTGGGCTTCCTGTGTGAATTGTTAATCTTTCTAGCAGAAAACCATAGTAGAATTAATTTGGTTCCTATCCCCTTTATAGAGTTAGTGGCAACACAGCTCCTACTGCCATAGTGAAGGGTGATGTAAAGAGTAGCTCAGAGAGGCAGGCCCTTCCCATTAATGATCCATAATCTACAGGGTTGAGAAGAGTATTCCTGTAGATATTTATGCTCTGCAGGGTTTTCATGTACCTTCTGTGAGATCATAAGCCATCTCCCCACAAGGGGAGAATGAATTGCTAACTCCACACGTTGTCTTGTGAACTTCTTCAGTACTCTTCTTCCACTATAAGCTTTTGCACTTGGATGATGTGCCTAAATGGTGCAAACAGAAAGACAATTTAAAAAAAATATAGAGAAAAGGAACATGGATAAGTACAGAGATGTGGTTCTACAGCTACCCTTTGCATCTTTTGGTTTTCCTCTGCACCCGACCTATCCATTCCATTTTGAAAGATATTACCAACTTCAGAGTTATTCCACTTTTTTAAATATAGGGATTTTATTTCAAAGTGGGGAGGTGTGGCTGTTGAACATGCATACCTAGTTACAATTAAAAAGTCAATATTTATAAATGGTTCCCACAACACTGTATCTGAGAGATCCCCACTATTTCCCTATAGCTATACCTTAGTAGCAGATATTTATGAACTGTGTTATGATGCCTCAAAGAAGCCCCTAGAAGAAAAAAATATCTTTCTTGGAGACTGTCTGCATCCATTTGCTTTAAGAGGAAGGGTCTTTAGCTATACAATGGCATACAAGCAATTGGGGGGCCTATTACAGAAGTGGGTGGGGGAGGTTCTGGTGCCTGCAATATGCAGGAGGTCAGATTAGATGAGCATGATGGTCCCTTCTGGCCTTAAAGTCTAGGAATCTATGAGAAGTGCACTTTTAGAGGTCAGTTCTGCAAAGTTGCAAGAACTCTGAACCAAATTTAGTAAAACATTACACACAAGCTTAATTTTAAAATATTCTGGAATTGGGTTATCTCAATCAAATTCTAATAGAGACAGTTTGGCCAATTGTCTCTCAGTGATGGTTAGAGCTTGAGAAGTAAGATTGCAGACAGCAGTTGGGGTAATTTTTGTTTGGAAATAATAATATTTCAATGGGAATCTTCAGTTCAAATTGCCATATGACAAAGGGATTCTATGGGCACCAGAAACTGAGGTCTTCTAGCCGTTTTGCCAGTTTGGGCTTGGATTTTATCCCTATGATATTTATAACGTATAACACCACATTTGGTCATTGGCATTTTTAATGAAATAATATGACTGTTTAACATGCATTTTTATTTAATCTTTTGTATTCTTGCATTCCTATTACTCTCTGAAGTTTATAACTTCCAGTCAAGATATATTCTTGAACTTCTACACTTTATGAAATGTGCAATGTATCTAATTGTAACAACATCCCAGAAGGTAGTTGCAACAGGAATTTTGATTAAGTTAATGCATCATGATTAGCTTTTATGAATGATACTCTTTAAAACTTTAAGATAATTGTGAACATAAATTACATTTAGAAAGAGCACATAGCCTCTAATAGTAAAATGAATAATATGTTTACTTGTCCTGGAGTTTTCTTACAGTGCTCTGACATAAAGACAGTTTCTAATAGGATTAATACTGTTAGTCTCTTAATTCTTACAACGGGATTCCACAGGTTTTTTCATGGTAAATCTCCTTTAAGGCTGGAGATTAAAAAGAGCCTCTTAGGCACCTCTTGGTGATATAATGAAATAATCTTTCTGCTTAAATCAGACCTAAAGGGCTATTAAAGATTGTGATAATATAATCACGCTTTTGATCGTATTCTTATCAAACATACACATAATAGATATTTTGTTTGCCACCATTTAAGTGGCATTTTTTCTAGTGTGAGGTAGTTTGCTGCTTACTTTGGGTAGAGATGCTCCTCACTGATGACTGGAAGATGATGGTGGAAGTGCCAAATCGGTTCAGTTACTGTGTGTAGTGCTATAGCGTCGCAAGTGGCTTTAAAAAAAAGTCCCATTTCTTGAGCCACAGTTTTTGCCACAGGTAACACAAGTGTAAGGCACAAGTCCAGAAGATAAAGCTGGCATACTACTAGCACTTGAGCCCTCCTTCGCTTTCCTCTTTACTCTTGTCACTTCCTGTCTCTTAACCATGTCTCTTTGGCACCCTGGTCAACACAGCCCTCAAGTACAGCCTGTTGTTAGCTGATTCTTCAACCTTGTGGAATCAAGGTTGGAAGTTTTTTAAAATCCTTCTTGCAAGTGTCCTTAAACCTGAGCCTACATCTGCCAAATGGGCTGGGAGCATTTGCAGGTTCTCCACACAAGAGATCCTATGGAACTCCATCTGGTAAAGGAGATACTCTAGTATCAAATATCAGAGGGGTAGCCATGTTAGTCTGGATCTGTAAAAGCAGCAAAGAGTCCTGTGGCACCTTTTATACTAACAGAAGTTTTGGAGCATGAGCTTTCGTGGGTGAATACTTACTTCATTGTATGCATGCTCCAAAACTTCTGTTAGTATAAAAGGTGCCACAGGACTCTTTGCTGCTTTTCCAGTATCAAAGTAATCATTAATATTACCAAAAAATGTTGTCATTGGAAATACACAGGGTGTATTTGCTAAACCAAACAAGAAGAAACAGTTTTGGTTAAAGGTAAAATTCATCTCCTTCAGCTGGAAGTCTAATCATACGAAACCAGCAAACAAAAGATAAATAATGTTATTGGCATAGAATTCAAAATGAAGATGACCTCTATCCTGATCTCATCCCATTTTGCTTGTATTGATATCACAAAAGGTACATATATGTGCTTGGAACTCTTGCTTGGCACACATTTTTAATTTCTATACTTTTTGTAGTCTGGAACGCACACTTTACATTGTTTGAATGTAACTGGTATTTTTATACGAGTAGACAGTTTGTTTTATAAATAGCACATACTATTATGCACTTTGGAGCCCCTTATGTCAAACGGTTACTTTTCAATGTATTGTATAGTGTGATAGGTTGGACCCCCTGGATGTCACCGGTGTGCTGGGACGCCACTGAGTCAGACTGTTCTGCCAGCCTGGGCCCGTTATTACTTGGTCTTGCTGGGCTAGGCTCCTCAGCCTTTTCCAGCCAAGCACACAGGCTAGGCCACAGCTAGCTGCACAGAGAGAGAGAGAGATCCGCTCTGAGAAAGCTCAGCTTAAGGGGCTTGCCACAACACCCAGATGTCCACCCCCACTTGGAGTACAAACCCAAAATTATATGAAATTTGCCTCTTCCCTCAATGTGGAGAAGGGTATGCACAACTTCTCACCCCCCCCTTAGAAATCACATAAACAGAATTATACTGTAAACCAGAAATTAATTTATTGACTATAACAAGTGTATTTTAATTAATTAAGGAGGTAGCAGACAGAACAAGGCAGATTACTAAGAAAATAAAACTCATAGACTCATAGGTCAGAAGGGACCAATATGATCATCTAGTCTGACCTCCTGCACAAAGCAGGCCACAGAACCCTACCCATCCACTTCTGTAACAAACCCCTAACCTATGTCCGAGTTACTGAAGTCTTCAAATTGTGGTTTGAAGACCTCAAGCTGCAGAGAATCCACCAGCAAGTGACCCATGCCCCACGCTGCAGAGGAAACACAGCACACAAACTAAGATTAATACACTAAAAAAACTGGTTACATGTAAGTTCTCACACTAAGTGTGGTTCTAATAATCTTCTTCACAGGTCAGATGCCATTCCAGCCTGGGTCCAATTCTTTCTCCCAGTTCAGTCTTAATTGTTTCCAGCAGTCATCTTGGGTGGGGTAGCAGGGCAGAACTGAAGACCTGGATTACCTCACTCCCCACCCTTAAATAGGCATGAGTCCTTTGTTTTCTAATTTTTGCTTCCCCCCACCCTCCAGCTTCTCATGGAGAAGTACAGAATACAAGATGGGTTCCAGTATCAGGTGACTTGGTCACATGTCTCTGTAGGGCCCCTGTAGCCATTATTCACAGGCCGACCCACAAGTTCACAGGAAGACTAAGCTCTTTTACAGTCCATTGTCTCTTGCTGATGGGTCATCAGCACAGTCGAGCTCTTTCATTGTTGTACCTGAAGTGTTAGCAGGGGCGTCACACAAAGTAACATAGTTGAAATATAGATACATACTCAATATTCCTAATTTCAGATACAGAAATGATATATGCATACAAATAGGATAATTATATTCAGTAAATTATAACCTTTCCAATGATACCTTACAAGAGTTATCTTGCATAAAGCATTTCTTAGTTATGTCATATAACTACCACAAGCTTATTTTCATAAAGAATATGGAGTATAATGTCACAATATAGTACATCTGTTTTTTTCTTTTGAGTTCCTTTATTGTACGCAAAAAAAATCTTTTGTTTGCTACATGTACATTATTTGTATGTCTGTGCCAAGTTTGCTGAGTTACCGAGTTAGGAACCTGCTGGATGCTAAAGGAATTTTTTACCATTTTTGTAAACCTTCTGGAATGTCACCAATTAGCTAAGTCCATGGTCCAAAGTCCTACAGGCTGAGTTCTTTGACTGGGTTTTATGTCCTATAGGTTTATGGAAAACTGGGGTCATAATAATTGATTTGCTGACACTAATGTAATTCTAGTGGCTTTGTGGGAAGATGCTATAACTGGTAAGTGCAAAGTCAGATTTTATTTAGTCTTGTAAAAACATACTTGTCTTAGTCTATTAATACATGCCATGTTTGTACCAGTTACGTAATAATCTAAACAGCCTGATACTTGTCAACTTTTTTGGAGATCTAGATGGAGATAAGGTTACAGTGGTTGGAGATTTGTTCATTTATATGATGAATCCAATTATGACTGAAGGGAGAAGATGAAGGGCAACTCTTCCTCCGCCCTTATGTGCAGTGACACATAAACCGCTACAGTTTGGAGGCTTGTACTTTAGGAGTGCAAGGCAGGGTCAGCTAACAGTGCCTCCAGATCTTATTACACCAGAGAATATGGTGGGAAAGCTGTGCTAATGTGTGCACAGCGTACTGGTACAACAGATAAATGCAGTCCTGCTATGCCACCACCCAAATATGTTCCCTCTGGTGAGGTTATACAGATGCAGTGGGAGCTGATGAACAGTGCATTCCCAGCACTCAGGAGACATTGTGTCTTCAGACCTGTCCACATCTGAGAACTTGTTCCAGTATAATAACTGGTAGTGACCCTTGTGCAAATTCTAATGTCGACATACTTCACTATACTGGTGTGACTTCGCAGATTGTTACACCAGTATAATGCCTACTTGCACCAATGACATACCAGTTCATTAGTAGTTTGCACTGGAGTAAAGTAAGCACTTCGATTTAATTACACTAGGGAAATGTTCCAAAATTTGAACCAATGTAAAGAGTTCTGTAGACTGGCATGTTTCCTCCCTTCGTAACACTTGCTAACAGAAAATACTCTCCCTTCCCTTTGCACTCCTGGGCACAAGTTGGGAGGGAGAGCTCAGTAATTTGAGCATTGGCCTACTAAACCCAGGGTTGTGAGTTCAATCGTTGAGAGGACCATTTAGGGATCTGGGGCAAAAATCTGTCTGGAGACTGGTCCTGCTTTGAGCACGAGGTTGGACTAGATGACCTCCTGAGGCCCCTTCCAACCCTGATATTCTGTGATTCAATAATATAAATGATTCTCACTTTAATTTGTATAGAATACTCATTGCTAGAAAGATCATACTGTGGAAACTAAAGAAAGACATTTATTCGTTTGTACTAACTATTTCATCATAATAACCTTATTACTACTGTAGCCAAATATTAGGCTAGTGATTTTAACTTCTTCCTTATTTCAACTGCTGTGTTTCTAATGTACTAAAGGAGTAGTTACTGTTTACTTATGATCTAGCCTGAAAGCATCAGTTATGGGCAAGCTGATTTCAAATGTATTTGTTAAAAGAGGAGAATATATTTAAACGAGTATATGTAAATTAATAGGTGTCCAACAGTTTTTCTTCATTTTATTTTCCAACCCCGCTATTTGGCAACTACGGCTTTAAAGTTTCATAGTTCAAACCTTGAAAACGATATTTCACCCAGGAAAAACATATGACACCGTTACATTGTACCTCTGCTCAGGAACCAATCCAGCAACAAACCTCGATTGCCAAAGTCTGCCCACTGATATCTTACGACGCAACACATTCACCCGGACCTAACGGATAGGCATCCATCACGTTATTCACCTGCGCAATCCACAATGTACATATATGCCATTGCATATGCGCCCCAATTGCCTCTGTGTACAATCGGCAAACTGACAGTCTCTAAGGAAAGGTAAATGGAACAAATCAGATATTAGATGGCAATATACAAAAACCTGTAGGAGACGCTTCAAACCTCCTGGCCACACTATAGCAGACTTTTAAGGTGGCCATCCTGCAGCAAAAAAACTTCAGGACCAGACTTCAAAGAGAAACTGCTGAGCTTCAGTTATCTGAAATTTACACCATCACCGGGACTAAACAATACTGTGAATGGCTTGCCTAATTACAGAACCATTTCTCTCCTTGGTTTTCACACCTACAATGGCTAGAACAGGCCTCATCCTCCCTGATTGAGACTACCTTTGTTTCTTAACTTGCTGCTGCTTATTATCCCTGCCTGGAAATTTCCACTACCTGCGTCTGACGAAGTGGGTATTCACCCACGAAAGCTCACGCTCCAAAACGTCTGTTAATCTATAAGGTGCCACAGGATTCTCTGCTGCTCTTCCATAGATTTGGTACTGCTTCCTAAGAGGCTCAAGATATAATGTGGATGTGGAGCTCTAAGTAGCTCAGCCTGCTACTATGTGCCTGGACTGAAGATCCATTTGGACTGTGTAGCAATGTAAGAGGGTTTTCTTTTATTTTTTAACTTCTTATACACCTTTGCATCTACGTGCAGTCCAACTGAGAATCCAACTTTTAATTGTTAATGTAGGCATTGTGCAATTGTTGGCCAACTGTGAGTTGTGACATGCAGGTGTCGTCATGAACCTGTAAAGAGCTTGGTTTGGTCTTTCATTGATGCTTATTAGCCAGTTCAGAGACATCATTTACTTCCATCCATTAATTAGACTTCTTCACACTAGAGAGGTGATTCTGGCAGAAAGTAACAAAAAAAAAAAAGAAAAGGAAAAGAAAAAAGAGAATAGGAATCTAGGGTAATAAAGAAAGGGTTGGAACTGTGCACACATAAGGGTAATAATAGAATTCTCATAGCAGTTCTCTTCCCATGACAGGGGTGTATGAGTGTGTATATATAGATTAAATCTCCCAAATGGATATATCTGGGTTGAGACAGATGGGAGAGTGGGCACTCTGTACCAGCCGTATGGAGGCAGGCATGATGGAGCAAGCTTTTGGCTCAGCTTTTATTTGTTCATCTTGTTCCCCCATGGAAAAGCTACCTTTCTTACCAATGTATTTATAAATTGCCATCTGTGGCCAATAGCTACTATTCACAAAGACTTTCTTTACATTTTCATTGTTATGGATCCTGTAGTGGTGTGGCATTTGTCCCTCCTCCTCTGGGTCAGAGGGAGGCCACACTGCCATCGGAGTCTTCACCTAGGATCAGGGGAATTAGCATTAGCATCTAAGCAGCCAACTGTCTATAGCTCTTGGGCCCTTCAAGCCAAGGCTGTGCATACCTTAGGCTTGGTCTACACTGCGGGGAGGGGTTGGAATCAATCTAAGATATGCAACTTGAGCTACAAGAATAGCATAGCTGAAGTCGACATATCTTAGATCGACTTACTTTGCGTTCTCGCGGCACAGGATCGATGGCTGCTGCTCCCTCCTCGACTCTGCTGCCACCTCTTGACCTGGTGGAGTTCCAGAGTCGATGGGGAGTGTGTTCAGGGATCGATTTTATTGCATCTAGATGAGACACGATACATCAATCCTCGATAGATCTATCACTACTGGCCGATCCAGTGAGTAGTGTAGATGTACCCTTAGTCTATGGTCTCTGGGCCCTGCCACCAGGGCCCAGGGGCAGCACAGGCATCAAGTAGCTCCAGGTCCTTCAGCCGGAGGGGAGCAAACGGATTAGTCGATTAGCTCTGGCCTCTGGAGGTAAAGGCAGAGAAAAACCCACAATCAGTTAGCTCTGGGCTCTAGTTGCAGGGCCAGAGCAAACCCAGGAATCAATCAGCCCTGATCTCTGGATGCAGAGACAAGGCAAAGCCAGTAGTCAATTAGCCCTGATCTCATGATGCAGAGACAGAGCAAATTCCAGTAGTTAATGAGCTCTGGTCTCTAGTTGCAGAGACAGAGCGAACCCCAGGGGTCAGGCATCCCAGCTCCGGTGGACAACTGATAATCACAGGCCACTGGACCTGGTGAGGGAGGCTGCCACCCTAGGAGGTGTGGCAGATGAAGTCTGGGCCCCACCCTACTACACTGGACCCCAACCCAGGTCCCTAAGAGTGGTAGAGTGGTCCACCACTGGGTCAGCGGGGATCCCAATTGCAGGGACCGTGGCTTAGGCAGAGCTACAGCCAGATTGAGTCCAACTGTCCCTGGGCCACTTTCTCCCCTCTCCACAAGGTGTACCTGGATCAGTGTGGCATCCTCTGTCTCCTCTGTGTAGGTGGCCAGTGGCATTCCCAGCAGGTTTGTGGCAGAAGCAAGTTCCCTGGTGGGCAAAGCGCTGCTGGGTTCAGCAGCAGGGTCAGTGGCCGGGAGCAAGCAGGATCCATCTGTGTCTCAGACCCAACTGAGCTGGAGGCCCCACCCTTTATACTTTCTGTCCAGGTGATGTACTTCCGGCAGGAGAGGTGAGGCAAGCCTCAGAGGAAGCCCACGCTGCCTCATTACAGATCCATAATAGTCAAGTGTATTATTCAATTGTTCCACTGCATCCATAGTATTCACTACAAATGACAACAAATAATATACAAAATAAGGTTAAATTTACAATCCAGAATGTCTGCTATGTTTAATAAACTTGGTGCCTGCTTTTGACCACTCTTGCCTAAGTGCTTCCAGGGCAGTAGCAAAAAGGCAGGATGGGACAACTAGGGGAGTTTGATGATGATTGTAGAAGAGAGCTCATACTGCATTTCTCCCAGTGCCGGTGCAGAATGTACTCTCAAAGAGCCTGACTGAATTGTACAGAATTCCTCTTGGTAGCCCTGCTGGAGTCTTTGTGTTACAGTGTGGCTTTAATGCACAATATAACCTTTGACTAATACTTATTCAGAGCACACACACAGTGTTCAAGATGATAATATACAAATTCATCTCTGTCTTTAAGGATCTTTTGATGTGTGTTTGGGTTCAAAGGCTCCTTCAAACAGCCTAGAGCCATGGCAAGCAGAGTTCACATAATAACAATTCAGTAAAGTATCATTCTTATACAGAAACTCCACCCTGTATGAGGGTCGGGGGAATAATAGTGACCCCTGTATTAAAGTCACTGAACTATTTTCCATTATACAGTTTTTTCTAAACATTTCTCTTTTTCAAGAACTCTGCCAGGTTTTGCACAAAACTTGACTTTTGTCGGGAATTTTAGATTTGATTGAGTCCTAAACTGCTAAATTGTGTCATTTCCCATCCGTGTAGTGCTCAGTAGAGCTTGTTAGAGGCTTGTTGCTAAAATCTCTCAACAATAAATCACCACTGCCCTCGCATTTCACCTAAATATGCCACACACAGTTGAAAATTGGACACGACACAGACAAATAGGATTCTCTTGGTGGCAGCTGCTGCTGCTTTTCCCCACCAAAATACTCTTTGCCAAAGATGAAAGTGCAGTGGGCCATGAACCAGGAAACTGTAAAATCTCACCTCTTCTACTGGCTAGTGTTAATTCTCTCCTCTGCCCCTCACAGCCCTTGTTACAGGGTAAGGCCTTGCTCCCACTGAGAGGTTATGGTGACCGAGAACAGAAGCCATACTTCTGATATGGCAGGCCCAATACTTGGCCACTTAGCAACACTGCCACTCAGAAGGAATCAGCACATCAGTCTGTTTGACTATGCTGTCTATAAAATCCACATGTAACCCACTGCTTTAGTATGTTATGCATCTTCCTTTTGTGGTATAGCAAATGAGCAAGCAGTACTGCTGGTGTTGAGAGAGAATGAAAGATCAGAGATATGGTTCTGTATCAAAACTCAGAATGCATGCAGTAAGCCTGTGATCCATAGTGTTTCTGATGTTTTCACCTGCAGTAGTGCAGTTTGCGCGGGATTTATCACAACATGTCCTCAGTTCCAACAGACTGATGTGCAGAATAGTGTAGGATGATATGACTCAGCTTGCTCGATCTCTTGCTAGACATCTTTCCCTAGATCCTGATGTGTGCATACTTAACACTAGCGAAGTTGCAGATGTCCATAAGCTGTCAATTAACAGTAAAGTTGTTCCCCTGGTGCTCAAGCTAATTATCTCAGCACTTCCCCTCTCCCTGGGATCTATCATTACAGAACTGGATAAATCTAAATTCTGAGTGTCTGGCTGTTCTGCTCTATGCTTCTCCTGGTACTATGTTCAAATGAAGGATTTTTAATAAATATATAGCCAGATCATTTTTATCCAAGTACATTATGTTGCTGTTTATTAGTAGCAATTGTCTCATTAGGTTTATCACATGTGAATTTCACAGAGGATATACTAGTACAACAGGGGATACTCCGGTCTTAAGAGGAGATAGTCAATATTAAGTTTGTTTCAAGCTATCTTTCATCTTTGACATATTTCTTACACTAAGTATGGCCAAGCTTTCCATATAAATAGACTTGTCAGAATTCAATTATTATTTTTAATGTTTACAGATGTTTAATTTAAGCATTTTTATTTGTATTGATTTAAATTTTAACAGTTGTAGGAAATTATGGGGAAGTAAGACAATAATTATTTAATAACAATAGATATTGAGATTCAAAAAGCTGAAGCTTTAGAATCGTTAAAACACAAATTGTCAACCTTACATCTCAAAATATACAAAGTAAATATCCTTAAACCAAACTCTAAGTCCTCAAGCAGCTTTTTTCTCACTTTGCCTATTTGTAAATTTTAGTTATTATTGATGGAAATATTTTTTCATCTGCTGTGTGTGTTTTTGTATGGTGAAATAGACAATTATCAATAAATATCTAATTCTTCCAACTCTACATATATATTGGTTTATTCTCTTTCAAGTAACATGCACTTATTGCATTGTGTATCTCTCTATGTGAGGATGAGAAAAGGAATTATCCCCATCTTGAGGTGCTCCTCTGCAAAAGCTACTCTAATTCAACAGCAGAGCAGCCCTCTGCAGTCCTTTCTCACAGCTGGTCAGGACCAGAAATGGATTAAGGCATAAGCATTGTAGAGTCCATCTCCTAGAGTCACATGATGATGTCAATCTAAGCTTTCTACTGTACAGAAAAAGTGAAGTCCTTATTGCTTTAGAGAAAAGTTTGCTTCCCTGTTCCTATGGGTGGGGGCTGAGTCTTCTATCTTATGACATGGACTTCAGCGAACCTGAAGAACAGGGAGTGGTGGTCTAGATGGAGATATGGTCTGACCAAGTAAAATCTTCAACTTGTCATGCATTTGACAGCTCTGTTACAGATTCTCACAGCCCAACTGAGATGTCATGGGCTACAATTGCTACTGCCAGCTGTAGGACAAGCAACCATCAAACTCCAGGCTTGCCACTTCCAGCAGCAGTGGCAGGAGCAGCAGCAAGAGCTAAGGGGACCCAACACTGGCCTTGGGCCCCCCCCCAGCTAAATCCCAGCTTCTCCTGGTACCAGTCAATTGTATCTTGTCCCCAGATACCAATCTTTCTCTCCCCAGACACTCCCACCCATTGTTCAGGTACATCTACTACTCTAGGGTCTTTCAGCACTCACCTCTCTACCTTGCACCCCCAAACACTCCAGTACACCTGTGTGAACTTACACCTCTATCCACACCACAATGTCCAGCTCCATGTCCTCTAACTCAGTCCTGCTTGAGCCCACCTTCCCCCTGCATTGTTTTGTGCAGCAATCTCCATGAAACTCTTGTGCATGGGTGAAAAGGCCACTGAGGGACAAGAGATGAGTTGTGGAACAAAGGATAAAGTGGTGGAGGTCCGCAGAGAGAGAAGTTAGTCTGAGATTTAGGGTTGAGATTCTACAGAGGTTGTACAATGACCAAGCTGACCATGATGATACCATTGAGGTTTTGGGAAAAATATCCAAACAGAAGTACAGAAGCTGCTTTGGCCAAGCAAAAGGAAGAAGTATCATAGCAACATACTAATGGAGGATGGAAAAAGGAATATTTAGATTAGCCACGATTAGGTAAAGAAGCACAAAGGACTTGGAAGCTGTGAATTGTGTCAAAGATGAAAATGAAAAAATACTGGTGGGGGATGGTGAACCTTTGGGAGGTGACAATAATTTTCTGAGAAACTGGCCAATAAAGAAAACATGAGGAAACTGCTGATGGAAGTATGCATATGTAACAACCTCAGAAGACCTATCACCATGATGGAGACTGAGACAGTGCTAAAGATGATGACACATGGAAAGACCGTGAGACCAGACTACCAGTTGAGACATTTAAATCATTCGGCCATGTGCAAATGCTGCTGCTGATGAACTTTTTCAGATTAATTCTCCATACTGGAAAAGTGCCTGATGAGTGGAAGCAGAACACACTGGTCCCTGTCTTCAAGCATAAAGGAAATGTGCAAGTATATACTAACTACTCGCCCATCGAATTAATGAGGCACATGATGAAAAGACTGGAAAGAATTATTGAGAAAAGATTTTGGGAGGAGCTGGAGCATCAGATAAGTGACAACCATTTCAGGTTTATGCCTGGAAGGTCAACAATGGTGCAATGTTAACAGCCCATAATATTGCAGAAGTGCAGGGAGAAATGCAAGGAATTGCTATTAGTGTTTGTGGATTTAGAGGAGACTTATGACACAGTTCCTAGAGAATTATTGTGGTGGTGGCTACAATAACACAATCTGTCAGAGACATATGTTCAGACTATTATGGACACATAGAGGGTAGTACAACAGTAGCGATAAGTAGCTGCAGCTACAGTGAGTCATTCACTGTGAGCATAGATTTACAGAAAGGATCAGCATTAAACCCATTCCTATTTGTGATTATGATGGACACCTGGATGCAGGAGATTAGGGAAGAGGCTCCATGGAGCATGCTTGTCACCAATGACATTTTGTTGTATGGTGACGATAAATATGAACTGGTAAGGGACCTAGAACTATGGAGGGTTGCATTAGAAGAAAGTGTCTTACAAATCAGCTAATTAAAGATGGAATACATGTGATGCTTCATTGAGAGGGGCAACAAGATGCCAGTAAATCTAGATGGTATAGAGTTAAAGTCTGTGCCACAATTTAAATATGTCAGTTCAGTGTTGAACCATGATGGTAATATGAATGCAAATGTTAGCAGCCAACGGATGGGTACTTGGTGTAAATGGAGGGATTTGGCAGGAATTTTCTCTGATAAGAGTATGCCAGGTAAACTAAGAAGCAACATGTGTAAGCACTATGATTAGGCCAGCCATGATGTATGGATTAGAATGCTGGCCCAATAAAGAAGAGAGAACTACTTCACATTGCTCAAGTGGAAGCTGGGTAAGATGAGAGCTGATAAGCTATGCAGTGAAATGGTATAAGCCAGGAAGCAGATAGCCCACATAATAGAAAAGCTGAGGGAGTATTGATTGAAATGGCTGGAGATGGCAAGATGTGGCATATGACTGCCAGAGAGAACAAGAGCTAGCTGTCATGGGACAAAGACCACAACGAAGGCCTAGGCAAAGATGGTTTGAGACACTGAAAGAGGACATGAAGAAGGTTGGTGGAAGCTTGGAAGATGCACTTGAGAAGAACAGGAGGCTCTGACCCTGATTGACAGGACAAGGCGAATGGAAAGAACATGATGATATGGTATTAAAATATGGGGAATGCTCAGGTCTATTGGTCCCATTTTTTTCAGCATAGAAGGGGATTCTCCACACAGGTATCCTCACCCAATATGGAGAAATGGGGTCAGCCATCACCCCAGCACTGTTTTCCCCTTCACTCTCTGAGACTCTGGGTAGAGCTCTTCTCCGTCCAAGGGATATTTGGTTGTGGGAAGAGAGTAAGAGGGAATTGTAGGGCAGAGTGCTGCACATTTCTCCATTAGATACTTGCAGAGGAATTGTTGGAAAGTTAATGCAGCCTGAATAGTGGTGTCCCAGGGGTGGCATCAGTTTGCAGAAGTCCTACCAGCATAGCTCCTAAGGAGGTTCAGACAACTGGGATGGAGAAACCCAGAGCACCACCTGTTCCACTATACAAATGACTTTGGTTTCCTGCAGAGCTATGGGGTGGAATTGTTGCCTGTTCTGTAGTGTATAAAACCTCACCCCTAATTAGAAAGATTGAGGGGAAGTTCTATTCTTGGAATTTTGGGAAGGGAGGTGAAAGGGAGCAATAGGGACAGTGTATCATTAACTAATCTTAGTTTGACATGGCCATAATTTTGGAGCTGGACTAATGGTTACATTTACAATTGAAAATGTTGCTGCTCAGAAAAGGGACTTCCAGCTTGCCCAAGTAGCTCCAGTGGACACTCTGTGTCACTTATATGTACCTTAGTGTCAAAAATGTTTTGTTTTTCAATTTTTCATTACTCTTTAGAGCTGTAGAGACAGTTGGGTTCTGGGGAAGAGAGGGTAGATTATATTGCAGCTGGCATATAATCAACATTATTATTAACTAAACTCTAGTTGCAAATTCTTTATTATTGTTCCTTGACCCAGTAGTAATCCAGCTTGACTTTTGAATTCTAGTTTAATTCTGAAGGGCTGGAAGCTAGAAAAATTATCGAAACTGAGCAGATGTGATGTGGATTCACCGAGAAACCATAAACCCTATAATTCTCTTTCTTTATCAAAGCATTTTAGAGTTGATTCACATTTAAGTATGTTTTAATGCTAGTTATGGTAAAAACTGTTGTTGTAGTGTTGGATAGATATTTATTTATCATGTGTCTTTATTAATTAGAAGTCACTGTAGGGAAAATGTCAGCATCCAAAGTTTTTGAAGAAAACAGAATTTGAAGTAGCTTGTATAAGCTACTCTTTGTTGGCAGTATCATAGCTGTTAGTTTATCTCTTAACTAGTTTTCATGTGTAATGTGAATGAAGCTTATGAAAATGCTATTTGGTTACAAAAGGTAAGATCTGGAAAAGTGTCAAACATACAATGTATATTGCCTAATTTAATTGGTTTGAGTAATTCTCAGCATTTTATAAGCTTTGCAACTGGCAATGAAAATGTTTTGTTTTATGCTGATATAGTTTCACAATCAATGCAGACCTTCGTTTAGAAAAACCCATTTACAATAATTGTTCTTTCAAATATTAAACAGTAACATAAACATGCTAGGCTTTAATCTAGTTTTTCTAACCATTTGTTGTTTTTATGGAAAAGCTAAAAGAGAGAATCTGATACCATGGTCTTTCCATTATTTTATTCTTTTAGCTGATATATGAATCTCTATTAATGTATTTTCTAGTGTGGTCAAAATAAAATTGGGTAAAAGAACGGAGGATTTTTCATGGTAGTCCTTGGTCACACTCTTATTTTGTTTGTTGATAGAGATATTAAATTTGTATTTATTAGTAGCTCATCCCTTAAAATCGGATGAAATTGAAAAACTTAAGTGGTTACCAAAGAAGGATGATGGGATAATACGTTATTAAATATCAAAACCTAAATCTGTGTCATTTGGTTCCAGAATAAGAGGTTTAAGTAGGTTGCCGGTACTACTATGCAATTAAAAAATGGCTTATATGCTGAAGTTCTATTGTTGAAGTCTCCTTGTCTGACTTAATTCCACACTATTCCATTACAAATTCTTGTAATAACATCTGGACACGGTTTTATGTTAGTCAAGCTGATGCAGACAGAATTCTAATATGTACATAGAGATATCCTTTTAACAATATAAAGACTTAACCTATATTTACAGCTGTTTGTTCAGTGAGGTATTAATGGCCACCATTTTGCTGTAATTATTGTTTTGTTCTCCATATTCCTGTAAGAAAACTAAAATCTACAATAATAGAATTGATGTGCCAGAGATACTCATCTCTTTAGATTAGTAAATATATTATAAACCCCAGCTCAAACACAAGCTGTGGACAAGTACTCTGAATGCTTTTTCATTTAGCATACTCCATTACTTTCATTGCATCAGACAAAGTACTGGAGTAATCATCTCAGGATTGCACGAAGAAATCAGCAAACTAATAGAATGACATACTTTTTAAAAAATTGAAAAACACCCACCTCTTACAAGTGAAAGTTGATTATCAAGATGGCTTTCTCATCCTTTTGAAATGGTACAAAGGATGTGAGACAGAGGCCAGGAACTGGCTCATGGTATTCTACAGATTCCATTATTATTCCTTATCACTTGTATTTGGCTAACATCTGCAGGAGTTCGGACCATGTTGTGTTTGGTATCCTACTCCAACATAATGAAAGGTGGATCCCAAAGCATTTATGATCGAAGAATGAGAGGAAGCTGATGGAGGCAATAAACAGCTGAGGGGAGAACAGGTCAACAAACAGCATAATAAGCAATAGTGACTGCCACAAGTTACCTAGGCATTGCCATTTTATGTGTGAGTTTTAAGGAGAAATTTGAAGGTGGACAGTGTATAGTGGCTTTACAGTTGTGTACGATGAACTTCTCCCACATGTAAGAGGTGGCATGGGAGAAAGCATGAAGGTTTATAAGGGAAGGTTGAGTTGACAATTGATGACAGTTGATGTTGTCAGTGTGAAAAAGAGGCAGAGGGAGATACCATGACAATAAATCAAGAATATGGGTGCTACATAAATATCTAGCTAAACGGTTCCCACACTAGATGTGGTAAAAATGCCCCTTTGCTGGTGGATATTGTTGTTGAATTTTGGAACCCAGTAACTTCTGGACTCAAGAACTTAGGGGAAAGGAGTGGTCCCGACACTTGGGGTGGGTCACCATTTGTCCTGGTGTTGTGTACACATCAAATCATAGGGATGCTGTTGGGTTAAAACGACAGCTTATTTTTAAAAACAAATTTCTTATCAATGTTATTAATACCTTAAAAATCTTATTTAATGTCCACCATTTATACTGTTTACTCTTTGCTTTTCACTGAGTTTGAAAAAGTGAAAACAAATCACCCAGCTTCTGGTCACTTCCAGTTTTTGGTTCCTATGTTTAGCATCATGCAGTGATGGGATTGCAGAAGCACTACTTTTGAAGTACTTTTAAATTTGTTTAAATATTTGGAGGGACAAAGGATGGGAAACAGGGATGAATGTTCTTTATTTCGCTGTTTGTTATTCAGACATGGGTTATACAATGAATATTTGGAATTATATGATTTTCCATTGGATTCTCCAGGTGATTCCATATTGACAAGGTGGGAGAGGTAATATCTTTTACCCAACTTCTGTTGGTGAAAGAGAGAAGCTTTGAAGCCTATAAAAACTCTTCTTCCGGTCTCTAGAAGAAGAGTTCTGCGTAAGCTAAAAAGCTGGTTTCTTTCACCAACAGAAGTTGATCCAATAAAAGATACTGCCTCTCCCACCTTGTTTTCTTGTTGAGTGTTGTTGAGGCTTTCAGTCTCCTGGTCTGATGCATTGCGGCAACAGTTACTCTTTTTTTAGTTATAATTGTAAAAATACTATATTTTCTTGATTTAAAATGTGACTTCATCACATTGTCAATCCTTTGCATATATCTCTGTGATTGATTGCATATGTACCTAGAATATGTCAGTTGGCTAGATGCATTGTAAATTAGTGTGTGACATACTAAGTGTGTATGAAAAGAGAGATTGTGTAGGTCATATACTGTACTTAATGATATGATCTTTAATAGTTCACAAGTTGTGTATGGCTTTGTTCAGCATTGGGTTTCTAATTGGAGTTATTTATTTTCCAGAGAAATATACAGGGTTGTACTTAAATATCTTTTATTTAGAAAAATTCTGAGAGAGATTTCCTTTATTTAAAATGTGAAATAGCACTGGTATCTCTCAAAACAGGGAAAAAAAATGTTTTAATTGCAACCGATGTCCTCTCTGCTGTAGAGAAAACTAATAACGTACAATGGTTAGTTTCTTAACTAAACGGGCCTAGATCCACAAACAATTTGATTCTCAGTGCCAGACAGACTTACTTTCAGCTTGAAAACCTGACAGGACAGACTCTTCCTCTGATTTCCTCTTTCCAGACACATTCGTTCACTTTTCAGTCACATAATATCTTAAAAAGTACAGAAGTGAAACCTACAATCTATAAAAAGGTGAACAAAGACAACCTGGGGAATTACAGACCAGCTTAATTTTGGTACCCAGAAAGATAATGGAGCAAATAATTAAACAATCAATTTGCAAACACCTTGAACATAATAAGGTGATAAGTAAAAATCAGCATGGATTTGTCAAGGACAAATTATGTCAAACCAACCTAATAGCTTTCTTTGCCAGGGTAGTAATCCTTGTGTATGGGGGAAGTGGTATATCTTGCTTTTTAGTAAGGCTTTTGATACTGTCTCGCATGACCTTCTCACCAACAAACTAGGGACATAGAACCAAATGGAGCTACTATAAGGTGGGTGCATAACTGGTTGGAAAACCATTCCTTGAGAGGAATAATCAGTGATTCACAGTCAAGCTGGAAGGGTTTATGAACTGGGGTCCCACACGGACTGGTCCTAGGTTCGGTTCTGTTCAATATCTTCATCAATGATTTAGATAAACTTTATAAGTGTACTCTCTATGCCATTGTGTATGATATCAAGCTGGGAGGGATTGCAAGTTCTTTGGAGGATAGGATTCAAATTCAAAATGATCTGGACAAACTGGAGAAGTGGTCTGAAGTAAATAGGATGAAATTCAATAAGGACAAATGCAAAGTACTCCACTTAGAAGGAACAACCAGTTGCACACATGCGAAATGGGAAATAGCTCCCTGAAGAGGAGTACTGCAGAAGGGATCTGGGGGTTATAGTGGATCACAAGTTAATATGAGTCAACAGTGTAACACTGTTACTCACATCGTTCTGGGATAGGAGTATTGTAAGCAAGACACAAGAAGTAATTCTGCTCTCCTCCACGCTGATAAGGCCTCTTGTGAAGTATTGTCCAGTTCTAGATGCCACATTTCAGGAAAGATGTGGACAAATTAGAGAAAATCCAGAGGAAAGTAACATAAAAATGATTAAAGGTCTAAAAAACATGACCTATGAGGAAAGATTGAAAAAATTGGGTTTGTTTAGTCTGAAGAAGAGAAGACTGATAGGGGAGATAACAGTTTTCAAGTATATAAAAGGTTGTTACAAGGACGAGGGAGAAAAATTATTCTTGTTAACTTTTAAAGAATCAATGGGCTAAATTGCAGCAAGGGAGGTTTAGGTCGGACATTAGGAAAAAACTTCCTCACTGTCAGGGTGGTTAAGCAGTGGTATAATTTTTCTAGGGAGGTTGTGGAATCTGCATCATTAGAGGTTTTTTAGAGCAGGTTAAACAAACACCTGTCAGGGATGGTCTAGATTAGTGTTTCCCAAACTTGGGATGCCACTTGGGTAAGGAAAACCCCAGGCGGGCCAGGCCGGTTTGTTTACCTACCCCGTCCGCAGGTTCCGCCAATCGCAGCTCCCACTGGCTGCGATTTGCTGCTGCAGGCCAATGGGAGCTGCTGGAAGGTAAGGTGTTTAAAGGTAATTACTAATCAGTGCTAACTAGAAAGCCTACATTTGGGCGGTCTGGCTGCAAAAGTGGAGATAAAGATTAATGGAAGAGGGGATACCATTTTATGATAATAGCTGCTAATACACCTTAAACTTTTAAGGGTCTTCATGTTTCTGTACTCAGAACTATTATCTCACTTCATGCTGGTCCTGGGTATTCAGAATGAGTGGGATTTTTTTGACTGTGGGGATTTATGTTGATTTTGTTTTTCTGATGATAATCCTAGAAGTCCTGTTTAGTGTGGATTTTTTTCTAGTTTCTCAAGATTTATCTTGTAGCGCTTTCCAAACTTTCTTTTTAACACTAAACTTGTATTTGATGTAACTAAAGTATTACGGTTCATAAGTAAGCAGCACGGCTTTGAGAGCTTTTAGTGTGCACCTTACCCTTTTTATCGTGGTTCAAGTACTTGATTCACTTTAACTTTAAAGTGGTTGGCCTGATTGCCTTATTCACATTTTCAATTGGGTGTATTTTGAGGGCATTTTGTTAAGCTGGTGAAGAGAAGGGAGATTGTTTTATTTCAGACAATGTGCAGGGGCTAGTGTTCACTTCTCATGTAGCTTCAGGGCGCAGAGATATTTTTATATAAATGAAATTCTTTGTATTAAAATGTGTATGTACTTCTCACTGCTGTATGATGGGGAGCAGTGGTGAACCATCTGGGCATTCTTCAACACTTAAGTCCAACCTTGATCAGTGTAAATAGTTAACAATATTAGACCATATTGATGGAAAATATTATTGATCTGGATCTCTGATTGAATTAGCTGCCAAATTTTATACTTGTAATCTTTTTTATTATGTGGGCTGTAGTTAATTTTACCACAAACATATCTCAAAGGCAGCGTTGGAAACATTAGGGAACAAACACTCTTAACTGGACCCCTAGGGATTCTGGGACCATGGAACTCATTGCAAAATTATGCTTCAGAATTTCATTTTTAAAAAAGTTAATTTTTTAGCCTCTATAATTGTGGTGGTGATTCTGAGAATGTGAGCCAGTGCCAGTCTGAACCTGCAAAGAGTTTGAAACAATGGATATGAAGTGTGAATTGCCACCTTTATGTAAATCAGGGCCTGCAATTATGCAGCTGTGGAAACTGGAACTTTTCCAAGATGGCACAGAATTCCCTGCCCTGCTGAGATCTACCTACATATGCCTCTTGCTGCTCATCTTTTTCTACAGGGTGAATTAAGTGGATTACCGTGTGTCCTCCTTTCACCATTCTTTAGGATAGATGTGAGAGATTAGAGAGCCACAGCTAGTGTCCAGTTTTCAGCTAGGGAGTCTAGGAGAGCCAGAAGTGGTGGCCGATTAGGTAGGCTGTCTTGAGAATAGGGTAGCAGCTGAAGCATGGGGAGAAGCTGAGAAGCTGAACTGCTGGAGCTCACTGTAAGCACCCCACTTTCCTGGCAAATGCAATCTGTGCTCTAAAAATATCAAAATATACTGACTTCTGTAAAGTGCTTTGCAATCTACTGATGAAAAATGTTATATATAGCTTGGTGGTTTTATTAATTATTATTGTTGTTATACTTTATACGCAAGATCTGGGTTAATCAAACCTTATTAATCTGGAAACAGTTACTTAGCCATCCCAACTACCTCACCTGGACTAACATATCTGATACCATGTGCTTACTATTCAGCCCCACTCATGACACTTAGAAATAGATGGGTGCAGAACATCTCATATCAACTCACCTAGACAAGTTCTTTCAAATTACAAACATAAAATCATTTGAACAAGAGACCTAACAATACAAACTTGAAAGGTCAGATTTTCATTACTATCTCCAGCTGCAATGCCATCTCCACACAAGATCTAGTTGAGAAAATATACGTGAACTGAAGACCAAATTTGAAGCTAAATTGATACGGCTTAGACAAAATGGAAGAGCTAACAAATTTCTAAGTTTCACAGGGCAGGGTGCGTCAGGAAGAGCTGAGGGTCTGGTTACTCTGTTCTAATTTATTTAGGTTCTTATACCATACCCATCATTGTGGTATCTGGATATCCAAACTACTCCAAAGCTTTACAAGACAGATGAAACAAGGGGGAGCCTGAAATGGAAGAAACCTGCAGAAGCACAAGAGAGCCACAAGTCAGTTGAAGCCAATGGGAACTAGGAGTCTGTGAACCTACAGAATTCCACAGCCCCACAAAGAAGTGTCAGCTAGGACTGGCTGGGACCTTGCAGAGCTATGAAGCTGTCAAGGTGTCCCCCACACTCTGAACTTTAGGGTACAGATGTGGGGACTTGCATGAATAACCCCTAAGCTTATTTACCAGCTTAACTCTAGTAGCTGCCACTACCAAATAGTTTAAACAAACGTTTATGGGAGAGTCATTTGGAAACTCTATCTTCCCCCCAAATATTTCCCCAGTCTTTATCCCCCTTTTCCTGGCAGGATTGAGACTGATTCACCTCCCACCAATTCCTAATGAACCAAGATCCAAAAAAACCCTTGAATCTTAAAACAAGGAAAAATCAATCAGGTTCTTAAAAGAAGACTTTTCATTGAAGAAAAAGGTGAAAGGAATACCTCTGTGAGATTAACACGCAATCTACTCTCACAGAGAACAGATTTGAAAACACAGAAGATGTCCCTCTGGGCAAAAACCTTTAGTTACACAAAGAAACCCAATTTGATCCTCCCTCTATGCAAAATGAAGTCACAAAAGAAAATAAACATAATCGAATACATTCCTTCTCTAAACACTTACTACTTTTAAGAAATGTTAGGTGGCTGATTCCTGGATCCTTCACTCTGGCACAAAACTTTTCTGAACAGCCAAAAGACTGATTTCTCTCCTCCCTCTTTGAAAACCTCTTGTCTCCCCATTGGTTCTTCTAGTCAGGTGTCAGGTAGGCTATGTGAACTTCCTAATCCTTTACAGATAGAAGAGGAATTAACCCTTAACTGTCTGTTTGACAGAAGCTTCTCCAGGCTCTGCAAGGCAGACAGAGAGATGCTGATGGGAACCAAACCCCAAGTTCAATCTATAGTAGTTGCTTTAAAAAGGAAACTGACAAACAAACAACCGCCCTCCGCATTATTACTGTATATTTGATTTAACATTAAAGTTGAAATGTATATAAATCTTGGAACATTATATTTTAAAAAAATAAGCATTTAAAAATCTGGAGACAAAGGGAAGAGAGAGAAATATTTGAATATTCTCATAGCTGATAAATATCACATTGCACAAATGTATTGCATGCGTGTGATCACTTCCATCCTCAAACCCTAAATTTCAAATGGAGGTTCAGACCTGTTTGCAAATTCAACCTGTGGTCCACAGACCCCTACCATAGAAGTCTAATGGAAAAACTGACTGAACTGTTATTTGCAAAAATGTAGGGCAACCCGCCTATACCTTACTGAGGGCTGAAGGTGTGACCTGGTTATTTTAGGTACCCCACCTTTCACTACCAAGGGCTCGGGGTGTAAAGCATATGACCTTACCCACAGAGCTCAGGGAAAAAATGGTCAATTTAAGTACCCGACCTTTCCCGGAGCTCTATGGGTCTGCAGAACCTTTTACCAGTGAAGTATCAGAGGGGTAACCATGTTAGTCTGGATCTGTAAAAGCAGCAAAAAATCCTGTGGCACCTTATAGACTAACAGACGTTTTGGAGCATGAGCTTTCGTGGGTGAATACCTTACACAGCTGTGCTCTAAATATCTATTTATTTAGCAACGCACACATGATATATATGCCAAGCAAATCTATTATGCTCAGCACTCCCAATATACAAACAAACTTCACCAGATGGCCAGTCAGGATCATCTGGTGGTGCTGATGATGCCTTGGCACATCACGGTCGTGCAGAAGGGACAGAGTTCCAGCAGCTTGATGTTGAACTGCAGTCCGGAGATTGTTCCCAAAGAGCATTGTTTTTCATTTACATTACATAGGTTAAAACTAGCTACCTTCTTTAACGTTGCTAAACCTATCACCTTATCCCACATCCCTAGGTGTCAAAATTTAACCAATTATGCACTGGCACCTATGTTTTCTCCTCTCTGCTCAAGTCTTTTTTATATTTTATCTCTCGTGCCCAAATTGTAATTTATTTATGACCTTGTTTGTTTGTGCAGATGGTCAGCATAAATTCACTGTTTAGAGCTTATCTTAATCTATTTGACCGTTTACTGGGGCTTTCTGTATCCTAAACTTCCTAGTGCCTGGGTGTGTCTACGTTACAACGCTCGGTGTTATAACCCTTGGTAGGGGTATTCCTGAGGTTGGGATGCCTTAGCAGCAGCTGAGTTTCACCCAAGGCTAATCAAGGCTAATTTAGTATGGGGCTGAGTTAAGTCCCAGGTCTACAGAACAGAATTCACCTATAAATGTTGCACATGGTTGGCCCAGCATGTGATGCAGTGTGAGAAAGGGCACTAAACTCTGGGCTTGTACGGTAACAGCATCGCTTCTGGCTTTTGACTTTTTGCTGGGGATATTTACACACTTTTGATCAGAAAAAACAGAATGCTTTTCTGGGATCTGAAAATTTATTTTCATCGTCTCCTTTTGCGAACCCTTTAGACATAGTCTGTGGACCCCCAGATATCCACGGACTGCAGGCTGAAAACCACTGCTTTAGAAGAAATGAGTTGAACAAAAGAAATACTTTGATGAACATGGATAAATGCACGAGGCAGAAACATATCTTAACCTTTTCCTGAAAGAGAATGACCCTAAAAAACCATTATGTTTGAGATTTTCCCTTGCATTCCAGTATCATGGGAACATTTTGTTAATGCTTTATATTGTCCACACTATTTGATTTTGCAGTGTCCTGCAGAATCGTGATATGTGAAAAACAGGATAAATGAAAAACTAAGTTGCTAGACAATACCCCACATCTTTGGTGGCTTGTTCTATAAATCCATGTGAGCCTGCAAGCTTGTTTCAGATTGAAAAACACATTAGAACTGACTAAATAGGTCCAACTTTGATCTTAGTAACACCATTTTTACATTGGCACAACTCCATTGACTTCAAAGGAGTTATTTCTGATTTTTACCAATGAAACTGAGAACAAAATCAGGTCCCTTTTTCTTCATAACCTTACATCTTCTATAGCTCTACAGTAATCTGATCAAAATGACAATGTAAAAGCCCAATCCTACAAATTCCTAATTCGGTGTGTAGTTTGTACTCATGCAAAAAGTGCCATTCGCTTCTTTGGAACTGCTTCTATGAGGAAGTGCTTTGAGGATTGAGCCCCATACACAGACTGCATTTTTTATTTATCTTAATTGTGAAGTGACATTGTGGAACTATAGTATTGCAATATTTTAGATAATCTGAATCTTATACTGAATTCTTCTAAATGTATGTTCCAAAGAATGCAAGTGAAAATGAATGTGATGCAAACCCACAGTTAATTGGTTCAGCTCTATTCACACAAATTTGATCACCTGATATTGAGGTTTCAGGTTTGAGTTATGATATATAATCAGAGCTGTTTAAAAAATTCTTATAAACAATTGTTAAAACAAGAGTGCTTAATTAGTAGAAATTAATTGTCCAGATGATGGGAACTTCCAGGTAACCTGATGTTGTCTCAACACAAGATACAGTCTTCCTCATCCTTATTTTAATAATATAAAAATCATGTTGGTTATGACCACTTATATAAATGTTTTATTTATTAGAATATAGAGAAATGATAAATTTCAGTCATTACAAAGTTACCTGAAAGATTCATAATGTGTACGCTTTTGGGTCAGATAGATGTTCAACAGCAAATGTTAGTTATATTAATGATAAAAATTGCCAAATTTCTGATTTGTAAATTATTAACCATGTGTTCCATCACTGTTAATTATGTATTCCTCTGATGTGCACATATGCATATGTTACTAAAGTTCACCATATCTAGGGAGAATGTGAATAAATATACATATGGTAATATTCTTTATAGGCTTAAAACACTTGTTTTATGAGGATCATTTGCTAATTTTATAGTAAGAAAATATACCATATTTACCAACATTATTTTGTCAGTATTCCATACAATGGATAATATAGGAAGGGTCATCTTTTTGGTAGTCAAGTTTATCTGGATTTTATTTTTGTGACATTCTGTGACAATTTAAAGTGTTCCTAATTCCAAAATAGTGTTTGTGAATACTTATTTGTCTTAATTAATGTCATGCCCCAAAGTGCAGGTGATTCTGCACGTTTTTAAAAATAATGTCCTATGTAACCAGTTTTCTTTATTGCATACTGATAGATATTCTCTCTCTCTCTCTCTCATATGCACCCATACTCACGCAAACAATAGCATATATGGTTAGGGCAGTAGTCCTGCAAATCTGTACACTCCTCAGGAAACCTTAATCACATAAAATGTTCGATTGTAGTTAATCCCATAGGTTGAAATCAGTGGGACTACGCTCATGAGTAAGACTTTATAGAATTTGTACTTATTCAACCTTTAAAAGTGTTCATTATCTTATCTCTGATGCAGTGGCAAGTCCCTTGAACATGTCAGTTAATCTCTTTACCTTAATTTTTCCTAGTGGGGAAATGGGAATGACAATACTTACCTACTTTGCAGGCATCTTCTGAGGATTGAGTGATATATTTAATCATTTTTTAACTTGAATTACATTTAAAATAAATATCAACAATTAAATATGGGGACAATAGTTTATCAATCCTATTTTGCCAACATGTTTTTTTGTGGGGCCTAACCAGTTTATTTTAAAATTATTTAAAGACAAAAAGTGCTACACAGATACTAATTATTATTAATTGTTTGAAATCGTACCAGTTTGGTCTGTAATGCTTTTAGATCTCAGATCCTGAAAGGGCCACAACTGCTTTATAGGACTACAAAACAAATATATTATGTTGCAGAAAGTGGTGTTTGTGATTTTATAGGTGGTACTTCTGAGTCAATTCCAAGTGCTGGGGAATGCATTGTCTTACGGGATTCTCCATTTTTAAACTGAAAAATAAACTTGAGGTACTGACCCTTTTTCAATATCCCATGGCACTTTACACAAGAGCGATGATGTCGTCTTCAGCTGATATCTTGGCATAATTCTAGTTTGAGTTCTTAGATTTTCCAGTATAAAGTGCATAATACAAATAATAATGCTTAGGGCTTTTCATCCACAGATTTCAAACTGCTTTGCCAGGGTGGAATGAAACCAAATTTTTTGAAAGTTCTTACGAACTGGAAATTCTCAAAAATTATAATTTCAGAAACACTGATATATGGTGTTTTTTAAATGAAATATGCTTTCCAGGACCTGACCGCTGCTAACCAAAATTGGCATTTTTGTCAGTTTCACTCCTGCTGTTTATTCTACATCTGCCACTCCCAGGGAGTGTATTCAGTAGCAATGGTGAAACTGACAAGAATGTCAATTTTAGTCAGCAGCTGCCAGGACTCCCAGGATCTGTGGCTCCAAGGCTGCTCTGCCATGCATACTGCCCCAGGACTAGGAACATTAGGACTTTCAAATTCCTGGGCCAGCCAGCCAGTCAGGCAGCCCTGGTACCAGCTGTTCGGGGAGTCTGGAAGAAATGACTAGGGTTCCCAGCCGGGGCAGTTTGCAGAGCAGTGCTAATCCAGAGCCACCGACTCTGGAAGCCCATCCGGAACATCCATGTTCTCAGCTACATACCAGGAAGCCCGGTATAGCTGGGCTGCCCCAGAACCACGGGTTAGTCAACATAAGGTGGCTGCCCTCAGGGCTGGCTCCAGGCACTAGCCCAGTATGCAGCTGCTTGGGGTGGCATGTCTGGCTCTTTTGGTGGCATTTCGGCAGCGGGTCCGTCACTCCTTCTCGGGGCGAAGGACCAGTCGCCGAATTGCCACCGCAGACTGAAGCGCCAGCGGTAGAGCTGATCACGATTGCGGCCTTTTTTTTGTTTTGTTTTGTTTTGTTTTTTTGCTGCTTGGGGCCCTGCTGCCCTAGATCCATGGACCACTGAAGCCTGGACTCCTCAGCAGCATTCCAGGCAGGTCTTCATTGGAACCCTGCTGGTGTTTCAAAAAAAAACGTTTGTTGAACCCGAGCCATCTTCATGACAAATTTCAGGCTCAATGAACTGGGATTTTAAACTTCTGAGCAGCTTTAATGATTAGTCCCATTTTATAGAGTGGGAAACTGAGGTGCAAAAAATATAAGTGATATGCTGTAAGTCTCAAGGCAAGAGTCTAGAACCTGGGTCTGCTGATGTAATGCTGTCAGACCCCAGTCGTCAGTGGCCAGGATCAAACCTGGGACCTTTGCAGCTAAATGCGTGAGCCTCTATTGCATGAGCTAAAAATCACATGGCAGTTAGCTTAGGCTGTAGCAGACTTATTCATCTCTAACTGGTCTTGATGCCTCTGGATGGGACAGAGCACCACATCCAGGAGGTGAGTGGGTTACACTGGCCCTCAGCTTGGATCCTAATTGCTAGACCATGCTGACTTCCTCTTCATTTCATTGTCTAATGTACTGATTGATGTATCATGTTTCAAGCCAGAGTGAGCTGCATCTGAACTGGGGATGAACTAATCCCTTAGTATAATAGTACTTAAATATCACCTGGTAAAGGGCATTATAACCTGTTCTTTTTGTTGAGGACCGGTTAAGTAAAAGCTGAGGGCTCCTGCAAAGCCATTTAATTGTATTCCTGATTCAATTTGTAATCTCTTTTCTCTCTCATCATCCCCAACACTTTTTCCCCAAACTATTTTTGTCAAGCCTTTTGGGGATGTTTGGTTCCATAGAGGAAGAGGTAGTAGGGAATGTATCCAGACCTGGTGTCCATGTTTCTAGAGAGAACTAGGGGAATAATGAATGGCAGTTTCCTGTTAAACAGAACAAAGGGAAGAACATGCAGTGTGTTTCCTTATCAGGGCCATGATGAAGGGGGAGCTATCCCAATTCCTTGTTTACTCAAACTATCATTACAGCACTGTGTCAGAGCAGAGCATCTATTTGTGCTGTGGAGCATGAATAGCAAACATCAGATTAGCATTTCTCCTGTCTCTGTTGGGGACATTGGGACTCAGTGCCCTAAGGTTCTCCAGGTTGCAGATTTGGCAACTGTCTCATGTTGTTATGCAGAAATTGCAAATACATTATTTTCTCTTTTCCAATATGATGGTTTTAGTACTGAAAAGAAGTTCTTGATCTGAGAATATATCTGATTAAAAAACAATTGCTCTGAATTGCATTTCAGTTAAGTGGCAGATATATTAACCATTAGCTTACATATTCTTCTAATACTTAGAATAGCACCAATACATAACACCAATAAGGATGTTCAGGTTTCTAAATCATTGTGAATCAGTGTCCTGTTTTAATCTGGAATCAGGGATGATGCAGTCTGTACTAAATTTAGTACTTCAACTTCCATTTGCAGTTGAAATATGGCCAAGTCCCATGTTAATGCTGGGCAGGAAAAAAATGCTTCCAAGCATTCTAGGATAACATGGCTACACTAAAAACCATGTGTATAAATACTAATTATTGTCATTAATATTATGTATTATGTGTTTATTCAAATTATTACTAATTTACTAATGCTAATGTGGTATAGGAAATTTAAAAGCCTTTATGTGTGTTACAGCTGTATTTCTTTTTCTATTCCAAGAGTGATTTTATCTATTTAAAGTATATTAAATTTAGGAAGACATTACAATAGGTTAAAAGAGGCATTCCTTTCATATTTAAATTGTTGTCAGATCCTCATGGAGTGAATTTCTATTCCTAGACTAATCACCATAATATGGTATTTTGCAGAGCAGGTTCTAGATTCACTTATATGCTTTTGTTTATGTCCACAAGTTATGGAGTGTTCGAAAAAGATTGTATGTATCTGAAGGATTTTATGCAGCATGTCATGTTGCTGTGTGGGTGAACAGAATCCTAATTCTAAGGGTGAAAATAATATAGCCAATGTTTTACCCATTAGCGCTCTTTGTTGCCGATTCTTTGGATGCTTAGATAAGTGTTACTATGGAAATGCTTTAAATTCTCAGTGTATTTTTTCCATAGCAGCCAGTGAAATTTGTTAGCTTGAATTTTTGTGTTAGTTTACAACTATGCTGTATTTTTTAGTTTACACAGATAAAATGTCCTTTAGGGCCAAGCCATAGCATTGGATAGCTCATGTAATTTGGCGGTGCGCTGGGGGCTACTGCAGACACTGAGATAAAGAAACCTCTCGCACCCAAACCAAGCTGTGGCCAGTACTACAATCTCCAGGCTTCAGCAGCCTCCAGAGACCTATGTGCTATACCATAAGGAGAAAGCTAGATGGACCTGCTTAGTTGTTTACCCTCTTTTCCTCTGTGCATAGCATTTTTATTTTCCTTAATTGACTGCCTGCTGAGGCACAAGCACTTCACTCTGTGCAATGGCCCCAAGATGTGTCAGAACTTTCAGAGGGACACACCATTTCTTCTCACTCTTGTTAAAGAGATATCACGCCAAAAATTGGACACGGCCTGTTTTGTCAACCAGTCTGATTCTGGAAAAAGTTATTACTTGGAGAGTCAAGGTTCTATTACACCTAAAGATGGGTCTGACTTGTATAGAGAAATTTGACGGATATGGGAGCTTGTTTCATTCTGCTAGGGAGGAGCAAAATGAACATTTCAGATCCATTTCAGGTTTTGCACCTATGATTGCAGCTCACTATGATGAGAGCTCACCCTATCTCTGATTATAAAGTGGTGCATATACTTATGAAAAACAAGAATAAAAACAATTGACAACATTTTTATCTCTGTACACTTTGGTTTGATTAGAAAAGCCTGGAGAAAGGCAATCCTGAGCCTTCTGTCATTCTCCTGAAATATTTAATTGTTCAGTGATATAAATCCAGACACTTCAGCTATTTCATTACGATTTTTATTTTATGACTTTAGTTCCATTAACAACAGCTTTAACAAAAACTCTTGTATACAATAGCTAGATTAAGAACTTGTACTACCTGACTCTGTTATTGCAGGATTTGATTTACAAATAGTTTTTTGGGTGGACCCTGAGCCTGCACAGACATGATTGGATGATTGTGTATTCTAGTTAGTAGTGTATGATTATGGAACTGGTTAAACCAAAGGCCTCCCATGCTTTCTCTTATATAATGTTTGTCTTTACCATTCTCACTTTCTCGTGGCTATCAAGTTACCATTATACTGTATATTCTGTTTCTCTGGCCACAATAATGGTTCCTTTTGGATACTCTTGCTTCAAGCCATCCATGCTTTGAGTGTTTCTGCTCTAAAAAGTTTGTGCATCTTTTACTGGTCTGGGGCCTAGAATCCTGATGTACTCTTCTGAAACTGAATCTTCTAGTTTGCCAGCAACACATGAGTGTCATTTTGTCTGAGTGATGGGGTGGGTTTTTTTTTTGTTTTGTTTTGTTTTTTTTTTTGGTTTTGATGGCGAAACAATATACCTTGAAATTTCCAAAGCTGAACAGATAGTTTCCAACCAAATATACAGAATAAGATTAAATTTTTTAAAAATGAGGAGATATGTGAAGAGAGAGAACATTCCATTTGAGATTAAAGATAATTTAATAGAATAGTTTGGCTGTGAAGTTGCAATCTATCTGATGTTATAGACATGTTTAAATAGAACGGAAGAAAAACTTTAAATTTCCTACAAAATACTGTCATTTTTTTCTTTAAGAGATGAAGATAACTTTTCTTTAGTGACACTATCCAGAAGAGCCCTCCTTCGTAGCTTTATATATGCTTAAAATGTGACTTGTCAGTGATGTGCATTGCAATCTTTTACCACTGTTGATTGACAGCGAATAATATAGCTTTAGTCATGGTTTTCTAGATCTGCAATGCTCTTTGGGGATCCTGTATGTATTTGTGCCAAACATTTGTCATAGCTGGTGTTTTAATTTATTACAGATGGAAAGATTTGTTTACATTTGAGAAACTGAATGCTATTTTTAACAGTAAATGTATATGTTGATGTGACTGAGGTCCTAAGGTGTTCTTTAATAGGAAATGAGAGCTTTTTTGTAGCTCTTATGCATCGTGGGTGCATATGTTCTTTCAATGGATCTTTTCTGTGGTACAATATAGGGGGAAATAACTCAATTCCCCCAGCAAAGCTGATTTAAAGAGGGATAGTCTTCTTTCTAATACTAAAATTATACTCTGTGTTATAGTCTTCTAGAAAGGAAGTTGGAGAGAAGACGTTTCTGCTGCTGCTTCCCCTCATTCACAGCATGCTGGTTCTTGTAAGGGAAGAAGTGCTTGGTACTCTACTCCTCCCACATCCTCTATTTTTGGGTTATCCTTTCTAGGTGTAACTCAATTGCCTGCCTGTGCTGCTGCTGCTTACAACTTTCTCAAGCCACGTTAGTGTGAAATCGGTGTGATTCTTGACGTCTGGCTGTTGTCCAAAGGATTCCGAGTATGAGCTAAGAACCTGACCAAAGTCTTGTTAATTTCACGCTGCTGCTGCTGCTTGGCAGAACGATGAGCAACAGCAGTCGCTAGAACTGTCTGTTGAATCACAAGCACAGTGTTGCATCTTTTTATATTCAGTTCATATTTGGAAGGTTATTTTTGCAACTATAAGAACTAGGAATTTTTAAGTAAAATTTTAATTCTACAGAATTCAGGAAACGGGAGTGAGGAGAGGCACTGAGGCTCAGTTCCTATCTGCTCCCAGCCCATCTCAGCCTCTTTGGGTCCCGCTCCCTTCTGCTCGGCCCCATCCTTGGCTCCAGCACCTCTGGGTCCCATTTGTGCCTCTGCACCTCCATGTCCGGCATGTGCTAGTTTTGGAAGTGGGAGGCAGAGCTCCCACAATATGTCCTTGTGCGGGCGCTAATCCCTCCCCTCCCCTGTTCCTCCTTCCTAACAGAAATCAGTGGCTTAGGCTCCTATACTCATCAGGGAAAGTAAATAGATTATCAAGTATGGTGTATACACGCTTATATCTATTAGGTCTGTCAAGTGATTTAAAAAATTGATTGTGATTAATCGCATTGTTAAACAATAATAGAATACCATTTATTTGAATATTTTGTGTGTTTTCTACATTTCCAAATATACTGATTTCAGTTACAACACAGAATACAAAGTCTACAGTGCTCACTTTATATTTATTTTTATTACAAATATTTGCACTGTAAAAAACAAAATAAATAATATTTTTCAATTCACCTCATACAACTACTGTAGTACAATCTCTATCATGGAAGCTGAACTTACAAACGTAGAATTATGTACAAAAATATAACTGCATTAAAAAAAAATGTAAAACTTTAGAGCCTACAAATCCACTCAGTCCTACTTCTTGTTCAGCCAGTTGCTCAGACAAACAAGTTTATTTACATTTGTAGAGATAATGCTGCCACTTCTTGTTTACAAGTCACCTGAAAGTGAGAACAGGTATTCACATGACACTTTTGTGCTGGCATTGCAAGAATTTAGGCCAGATGTGCTAAAGATGCACATGTCCCTTCATGCTTCAACCACCATTCCAGAGGATATGTGTCCATGCTGTTAACAGGTTCTGTTTGATAACCATCCAAATCAGTGCACACTGACGCACTGAGTTTTCATCATCTCAGTCAGATGCTACCTGCAGAAAGTTGATTTTCTTTTTTGGTGGTTCAGGTTCTGTAGTTTCTGCATCAGAGTGTTGGTCTTTTAAGACTTTTGAAAGCATGCTCCACACCTTTCCTCTCAGATTTTGAAGGCACTTCAGATTCTTAAACCTTGGGTTGAGTGCTGTGCTATCTTTAGAAATCTCACATTGGTACCTTCTTTGCATTTTGTCAAATCTGCTGTGAAAGTGTTCTTAAAACAAGCAACATGTGCTGGATCATCATCTGAGACTGCTATAACATGAAATATACGGCAGAATATGGGTAAAACAGAACCGAAGACCTACAGTTCTCCCGCAAGGAGTTCAGTCACTAATTTAATTAACACATTTTTTTAACGAGCATGATCAGCATAGAAGCATGTCCTGTGGAATAGTGGCCATGAAGGGACATACAAATGTTCAGCATATCTGACACACAAATTCCTTGCAATGCCAGCTACAAAAGTGCCATGCAAATGCCTGCTCTCACTTTCAGGTGACGTAAATAAGAAGCAGGCAGCATTATCTCCTGTAAATGTAAACAAACTTGAGTCTCTTAGCATGGCTGAACAACAAGGAGGACTAAGTGGACTTGTAGGCTCTAAAGTTTTACATCATTTTGTTTGAATAACAAAAAAAAATCTACATTTGTACACTGAACTTTCACGATAGAGATTGCACTACAGTACTTGTATGAGGAGAATTGAAAAATATTATTTCTTTTGTTTATCATTTTTACAGTGAAAATATTTGTACAGATGTTCCTTCCCCTACTGTCCTCCTTCCACCTCCCCACTTCCCAAACAAAAATCAAATAGAGCTACACACCTATGTTTGTACAGTGAACAGCCAACATAATGGGGCCAAGTCCTGGGCAGTAGCATAGTGTAAATCATTACTACCAATAGTAATCGCTATAGAAAAATAGTTGTGAACATAACAATCTTCCTGAATACCAAGGATCTGGGAATTCTGAAGCACTTTCATGAGAATTTCTTCCGACAAGATTAAGATAATTTTGTTAGTGTTTCTCAGTATTTTTCCAATAATATTTGTCTGTAGAATCCATTTGTTGGTTGCAGAATTCTAAAAACTCTGAAAACCTGCTACCTTTGTAAGTATCTTAGTAATTTTATTATAATAAAACACAAGATACACATACAGACCCAATTAGTATCTGCTGTTAACTTCTGTGCCCTTTCCCATAATCCTATATTTTCCTCCTAGATTTTGCGGTTTGTATGAGGGTGCAGTACTCAAGAAAAGTCAAAGTGGAAACATTTCCCTCTCTCTTCTTCTGGTTATCTGAGCGGTTCAAGAACCTAAGTTACAGGAAAGATTATGAGTGTGGGAGCATGAGGCAGCTGGAGCTCATTCCATCAGGACCAGCTGCTTTACAGAGGAAGGAGAAGGGCAAGAGGGTACCTTGATCACAGGAGAAAACAACTTGGGTTGTTCAGAAGCCTAGAGTTTAGAGGGTTTCTGTTTGTTTTAAAAACTATAGTTTAACATCAAAAAATAGTTTGATTTTAGGGCTTTGTAGAGCAGTTGTATGCCCCTGTGAGAGGCTTATATCAATATTTCTGACAGTATCAGATTTCAGATTTGCATCTCAAGAGCGTGGAATTACTGTTGTTTGAACTTATTAGCCATTGGCATTAGAGAGAACTTTGATTGGATTTGCTTAGAAAAAAGAAATTGACTAATAAAAAAGAAGACAAAAATAACGATTTCTATTCACTGGCTAGCTTCTCAAAGGTACCTATCCTTCACCACATATAACCATATCACTGCTACCAAGATAATGCAGTCCTTCGATAAGATGAACTCATGGATGAAGAACAGCTAACTGAAGTTGTTATGCTGATTAGCAGGGGAAAGCACTTTCGAAGAGTTTGAGGGCCCGGTGTAATCTCTTTTGGTGGAAGGTACCCACCCATAATTGGTTAATTTTTTCACTTGTTCAGGAGTACTCCTGGATTCATCTCTGACGATAAGCACTCACATAGCAGCTTCTACAACTAACACTTTCTGCCAGCTCTGGTTTGCTAGGAGACTCCTTCCCATCCTGGTGGATGATGACCTTGCTTCAGTTATACATGCCTTTGTCATCTCCTGCCTGGACTACAGCAATGCAGTATATAGGCATGAAGCTAACAGCCTCCTGGAAGCTCCAACAAATACAAAGCAGTGGAGCATGTTTCCTCAGTAATATGGCTGCCATGAGCACATTGTACCTATTCTCTGATATCTGTGCTGACTTCCCACAGAATATAGAATCATATTCAAGATTTTCATCCTTATCTTCAAGGTACTCAGTGCTTGGATCCAGCAAATCTATGAGATCTCTGGAATGAAGAGAGTGGCTGACCACACTACTCCTCTGGCACAATGGAGCTTTACCATAAGGGTGAAGCTCATCTGGGCAGAAGACAGAGCTTTCTTGTGAGCTACTCCAAGACTGTGGAATGAACTCCCTCAGGAACTATGGACTATCGCAGACCTCGCCATCTTTTGTTCCAAGGACAAGTTGCACTTCTTCAACTTTGCCTTGTCTAACAGAAACCCACAACAGCATGTACATTTAAATAAAAACCTTACCAAAATAAAACACTATGAAGTACACACAATTTACTACGGGGGAAAGGATGAGGGAAATAAAAAGCCAAGTAATGAATGGTATGCAAATCTGTGTAGAATTGAATATGAAATTCATTTTGCTGTATCTAGGGTTTAGGTCAGTGAAATCAGCAAATTTTGTTACTACCATCTTTAATCAAAGTCCCCATTTCACTTGGGTCATCAGGCAATGAAATGGCAAACCTACTAACTATTCTTTTCTCTTCCAATTTCCTCCTTCTCTGTAGCATCAAAGTTTTAAATGAGACTTTTCCCTACCTCTCACAGCCAAACTTAGAAACAAGGTCAGGATTAGATTCTGTTCTTCATGACTACTCAAAAATAATAAGAATGTCACAGGGGAACTCAAATGAGTAAATCTATTTTTTTGTAAGGGACACAATTTATTCATATCTATGCTCAGGAAAAGGCAAGGAAGTATGTCTAATGTGTATTAAATCCTTCTTGCCCAATACATTGCTGAAAAAAGTTCAAAACATTCTATCTGTGCAAAAATATTACCCTTGCAATGTGGTCAAGGTCACTGAGACCTATGATTTTATCTTGTAATAGTACAAGTCAAAGCTATACTAGGGCAGTTTAAAACAATGCTCCTAATTTTTGAAAAGATTTTGATTTTTTTTTACATGGACGTTCCTATGTTGGATGTGTTTATGCCTTGCACACATGTCAAGTTTCTAAGATACTTGCCTAAAGTGTGTTTTTTTCACAAGCCTTGTGTATGGGTCAGCACATAACTGTGTTGCCCTGGAAGTAGACTGGAAAGCAGATTTTGACTCTGTTTCCCCCTGCTCCAGGTGGGAACATATTCTGCTTCAGCCCTACACCCACAGAGCTGTGCTTCCCAGTCAGGGCCACCTCTAGGTTTTTTGCCACCTCAAGCAAAAAAAAAATCTCTGGGGAGCGGAACTGCCGAAGCGCACAAAAAAAAAGTGTCCAGAATGCTGCCCCTGAAATTGTGCTGCCCCAAGCACATGCTTGGTTTGCTGGTGCGTAGAGCTGGCCCTCTGCCCAATGCATTGTGGAAGAGGAAGAGTCAAGGCTCCATCTACTCCCTGCCTTTTTCCCGTTACATTCCAATTACAGTCCATGAGGATGTAGTAGCCTGGTAGAAGCTGATCTCCTCTAGGTGCTGCTACTGCTACCCATGGAAATGAGTTTGAGTATGGAGAGGTGCTTTATGCTTAAACCCCTTTGCAAGGGCACAGGCTAGGCCACATATGGCTTCAGATGATGAGATGCAATAAAAGATTTTAGTAATTTTGAATCAGAAAGTTAGATAACATTTCTTCGACATTGAGTCATATTTCCCATGATTGTAAAAGCAAGACCGAAGTGCAGAGGAAAGTAAGACTGTCAATTACATTTCTCTGCATCCTATAGAATTATTTCAGTAAAATAACCATCTCTTTCTTTTATATTTATAGGTTACTCCAGTAGTTAATTTGTAGCTGGATTATTAATGTTTATTATTTGTAATGGGGTAGTGATGGGAATCCAAACAGACATGAAACTTTTGTTGTGCTAGATTCTGTACAAAATGTTGTAGATATGGTCTGTGCCCCAAAGAGCTTCAGAGGGGGTTTTTTTTGAGTCAAGGAAGAAATGCAAGCTAGAAGAGTACATCATTTTCTTCTGTGATAAGAGTAATAGAGGCACTTTACATCATAGATGTAAATTTTTCAACTCTACCATCTACATAGGGTTTTCCTGATTAGAGAATTTCTTTCCATTCTCCCATACGCTTTTTCTTACCTCCCCTAAAGAAGGGCCACTGCTCCATAACAAAATTTCAAAGAGAAACATAGGCCGTTTTTACATTAGGGATTTGCCACAATTTCAGCTATTAGCATGATTGCATCGGTGCAAGGCACAAGCAGAGGCAAAGAAGACATGAGTTGCACTAGTGAAGCTTCTTCTGGATTCAAACGGGTATTGTTTCATACTTGAGTGGAATGTAGGAAACACATGAATGCTAGTAGGTGCTTTTTCAGGTGGTGTGTAATGGAATCTTGTATTCAAGGACTGAGGTGTCAGGGAAATTTGTGAGATTTGGAATTCGACAGAGTGCAGTAAAGTGTGAAGTGATATGATTTGTTAAGGGTGGAGTTACAAATGAGAGGAAATGGGGTTTGATGAGTACATATACTATTATGCATTAGCGTCCTACTCTGCCTGAAGCACATGGGAAAAAACAGGGAGTTTAGGACTATCCAGAAATTAGTTTTATCAATGCATACAACTACTAGTCAGTTCCTCTCATTAGCCATTTGTGTCAGGTGGAGCAGGGAGTTCTGAACATTGGAGTGAGAGAGTAATAGCAGTAAGTCCAGTAGCTCTTTCATACTGGAAGGCCAAATGACAAGGGGTGAAGAAAGAGAGAGATTAACAAGATTCCCGTTGGGTGAAGGAAAGCAGGAGAATAAATCAGACTCTACATCCAAACTTGTATAAATATCCCTCAAGCCTCTTGAACCTGACAACTCTGTATTGTGTGAAGATATTGTATGTTGCTTGTATTGCACATGAAAATTAGTTTGTTCATGGGTTACACAGTATTTCATACCTCTCCTGTGATATTTTTTTCATTATTTCTAAATAAATGTATTCTGAAAGAAAACTCACTACTCTGTATATATCTGCTGGTATGCATGGCGATGTTTTGATTCCATTGAGTAAAGAGCTAGCTAACCATTTCACTTCACTTTATTTCTTCTAAGTGGTTAATGCAAGAGAAACGGAGAGGCTGAAAATACTGTTTAAAACAGAAAACTTTATTGAACTCTAAATTAATGCAGGCTGTTTTGTTACATCATAATGGTCTTTATTTTGACTACTGAGGATAAATTAATGTTAGATTAAAGCTATTACTAAAACTTAGCCATCTGTGATTAAAGATATAATAAAAAAAAATAAGAATCTGATTTGGACTGTTGTATATTTAATTATTTTCAGATTTTTTTAATTTGCAGATTGTCAAAGCAATCTATTGTAATTTTAGCTCATTTTTAAATACTTTGTCTCAGTGATAATCATTGTATTGATTCATATACAATTCAATTGTACTAGATGATATAGCTACAGTTTGGTTACCTAAGAGAATTTTCTTTATATGTATTTTTAAATGATGTTAAGGGAAAACAGAGCATATGTGTAGGCTTCCTTTTTAGAGTGTATAAATCCAAATAAATATACAAACCAGAAACATTTATTTTCTCCAAAATAGAAATTAGTTTTAAGATAAATTAGCTCGCTCTGGAGAGTAACAGTTAGTTACATATGTTTAGAAGTGACATTTAACTGTTTTTTCCATTTAATCCTGTGCAAGAAGTGAATATCTCGTTCTCAAGGAGAATGTTTCTGTAAAATAGTCTTAGATAATGGCCTGTTTCCTGTATGATTATAAACATGACAGCTTTACATAAGCATAGTCCTGATAGTAAACTCTGATTGTTTATTGATCTCACGCTGTCATGTGACTTGATAATTCTGATAATTATGACACTACAGTATCCTCATGCAATGTCTGGCATAATTTAACAGTATACTAACAAGCATATTTAAATAGAGTAGCAGATGTTAAATTTAGATAGGCTGTACATGCAATTCAGTATTCAGCATCTTAGGTAAAGTTCTAATTGTTATGCTTTGCTGTACTTCCAGTGCTTCGCTACAGTGATTTAGTCGTGAAGCCAGACAGCATATCACTTAATAATAAAATATGAATAGTGATTGGCATCCTCTGAAAGAAAGAAAGAAATCAATGATACCAGGTAGCAATTATTTTTAACCTGTAAAATCCTTAAAGATTGTCTTTCTAGTTCTTAATCATTATTGGAAACATTTAACTTGCTTTGTGCATTGTTTTTTAGTTTTGAAGTTACTGGAAAAATATATAAAGGGCCTAATTTAGGTCTTTTGCCACATTTCCCCATGATGTAACTGAAGTGATAATATAGCAAGAGTTTTGCGTATAGTACAGTATCTGTCTAACTACCTATCTCAGTAGGCATATGGCCCCAAGCCTGTGGACATATATGCACATGCATAATTCTATGCAGATGAGTAGTTGAATTTCACTTAGTGGAAAGACTCTCATATCTGAAGTCAAGCGTGTGCAGAAATGCTAGTGCCACATAATGCAACCGCTCTATCACTGAAATATTTGAGTGCCTATGTATGTAAACAAAGACAAAAAAATGGTAGTTTTGCTCCATATCATTAGCATCCAAGTATATAAGTATAATTAATGTAAATAGTATTATATTTTCTTTTAATTCTGATATTTAAATGAGATTCCCATAGCTTTAATTTACATGGAATAAAGAGTTTTTAGATACTGCTGACAACGTAATACAAAGCTCACAGTATGGGATTGGTCATTCACTAACCCTATTTACTATGTAGACTATACTAAGTGTTAATTGGATGATAAATTATGATAGAAAAAAATAATCATTCTATTAATGATTTATTTTTGGAGGAAAGAGGAAATAAAAATGATTTCTGTTTGATTTAATGACATAACAGAAATCAAAGTATGCACAGAACCAGCTGACAATTAAAGATAAGATGCCTCTCACAAAGGCAACTTTGATATACTAAGGTCAGTCGGTAGGAAGATACAGCAATATAAATCACTTGGTTCAGTGAATGAAGGTTATTTCTGATCTTTTGTACATGTAATAATAAAACCCACCAAAATATCAGACAGCTTCAAATTTGGATTCTAGCATAATTGCCAATGAAATATAGATAATAATCCATTACAGAAGCTGATTTACGGATGCCAATATGGGCTGTGCTGAAAAAATTCATGCCAGGATTTTCTGCTGATCAAAAGTCTATCTTCACGGTCAGGCCAGGACACTATTCTCACCAAATGACATTGTCATAAATAGAATTATTGTCCCCACTATTATTCTAGGGGACCTCCCCATCCCTACACATACATCTCCTTTAGCCTTGGCTTATGAAACCATAACCTGATCTCAGAGGCCTTGGCAGAAGACATTTTAATTAAACTCTCAGTAGGTGTAGAGTGGTGGCTGAATATGCATTTGGCAGATTGAAATCCCACGGGTGCTGATACAGACATATTTGGATTTCAGTGTCATAAATGCTATCCTCATTATTGTGGCTTGCCATGCTCTTCACAATCTTGGTGAGCCTAGAGGGGGTTGCTTCCATTCACTAGGAGTCTATTGGATAGACTTGAGATAGGAAGGACAAGGAACACTGGTCCAGGGGATCATGGGATAGCATTGGCAGACTCTCCAGACCTGAGCATGGGAGACGCAGGCCTAACCTACTTCCACACAGCAAAATGACGGACTTTGGTCCCAAGTCTCAGTGTGACTCAGGCTTAGAACCCCCTGCCCTTGACAGGTCATGGGTCCAACCCATAAGACTTGCTGGCTTGCGTCAGACAAAATTGTCTATAGATAGAAGTGGGGGGGTTGGCTTGCGCCTGAGTAACTGCATTACAGTGGAGTAATATCTGATGCAGTTTATGCACTCGTGCTTCTTGAGGAGGACAAACAAGGGCATGTGAGACCCATCAATGGTCTCAATGCACTTTAGAAACACCAGTCTCTTAAAACAAGCAGTTACTTCAGCGATATTGTTTATGGCCACCTACCTTTGGGTAAATCACATTCCCAATTGCCTCAGAAATCTCCACCGCTTTACTCATAGTTGACTTTCCAACACTAAACTGATTAACAATGGACATGTAGCAGTCTCGGGTAGCAAACTTTTAGATCGGGTTGGCAACCTTTCAGAAGCGCTGTGCCGAGTCTTCATTTATTCACTCTAATTTAAGGTTTTGCGTGCCGGTAATACATTTTAATGTTTTTAGAAGGTCTCCTTCTATAAGTCTATAATATATAACTAAACTATTGTATTTAAAATAAATAAGGTTTTTGAAATGTTTAAGAAGCTTCATTTAAAATTAAATTAGAATGCAGTGCCCGCCCTGGACTGGTGGTCAGGACCGGGGCAGTGTGAGTGCCACTGAAAATTAGCTCTCATGCCGCCTTCCGCACTCATGCCTTAGATTGCCTACCCCTGTTTTAGATGGCTATAGCAACTCACTTCTAGACCTGCAAGGCTGCCTGTCTGCATGTGTTATGATCCCGGAGGGTTGAGACAAACTGCTCACACAGCTTCAGAAATGTAGCTTTCTTCATGTGAAAGTTCTGGAGGCACTGCTGCTCATCCCAGGTCCTCATGATGATGGGATCCCACCAGTCTATGCTTGTAGCCCTGTTCCAAAGGCTCAGGTCTATGAAGGGTGCATCAGTGGCTACATCATGGGTTGGCAACCTATGGCATGCATGTCAAAGACGGCACGCGAGCCGATTTTTAATGGCATGCTGCTACCTGCCAGAGACTCGGCAGGCAGCAGCGTGCCATTAAAAACCCAGCCCGGCCTGGCCAGCTCTTCTCCACCCTCTGCTCCCTTCTCCCCCCACACAGGGGCAGAGGACAAGGGGCAGGGGGCAGAAGCTTGGTCATACCGGCTCCCCTGCCTCTTCCCATAGTGTGCTGGGTTCCTGCCCCTCCTCTGCCTCTCAGTCTCTCCCTCCCTGCCAGCTGATCAGGCCCCGCTTAACCCGCTGCCAGCCTAAGTGAACAGAACCCCAGACCAAAAGCGGGCTGAGCAGGCCGGTGGCATAAGATCAACATTTTAATTTAATTTTAAATGAAGCTTCTTAAACATTTTGAAAACCTTGTTTATTTTACAATACAAGAATAGTTCAGTTATATAATATATAGATTTATAGCAAGAGACCTTCTAAAAAACATTAAAATGTATTACCAGCACGTGAAACATTAAATTAAAGTGAATAAATGAAGACTTGGCACACCGCTTCTGAAAGATTGCCAACCCTGGCTATGATCACTTATTTTCAATTATGTAAAGTTTTCCATGCTATCCCTGAAGGGTCCCAAGATATTAAATCTTAAATCTGTCACAGGTTAGAATTGACTATACTGAAGTGTTTACGAAGTATTTTCCATTTGGGACAGTTCCAGAAGGTAGACAGTTGGTCTGTCTCTTTTTGGGATGTGGAGTGTTTCTTGCTCTGAGGAGTTTTCTGTTAGCTTATTGGCTATGAACTGGATTAACAGTCTCTGGGATCTGGGATCCATGACAAATGTGGGTGAAGCAGCAAACATGAGGCTTTCTGTCTGGGTTTTGACCAAATTCACTTACTGATTGGCGGTCTTTGGGGAGCTTTGGAGTATGAGCTATGTTTAGTACCTATATCTCTCTTGGTTACCAAAATCCTTATCAGGAAACATCAGATCTCTGTTTGGTGGAGATTTCATCAAGATTCCATCATCATTTTAACCACAGATTGGTAGGCTCTGAGTTCCTGAGTCCTCAGATTTCTTTGACTCTTTTCAGTGTAGATTTATTAAAGATTCTACACTGGTTTCATTGATCTACTAGCCTATTAAGTGTCTATATTGATTCTTTTAGAACTGTCAGCAGACTTTGATGCCACTGACCATGAAAACTGCCTTTTTTGTGGATAGAGATTGGTGCAGTTGAATTTGAATGAGTCCATACCTTCTTTTAGGACAGGACCTTGAATTAGTTACTGTATGACTCCTTATATAGTAAGTAGGACCAGAGGCTTCTATTCTGTCACGACTTCTTCAGTAGAGAGATGGTAAAAATGGGTTGGGTTGTAGAGCCATTCATATGTGATGATATTCCTCTCTGTTTCATCTGATTTAAATAATGTGGTTGCTCAACTTTGTTAGTATCAAACAGATATAAGGGCCATGATGAAAACACAGATAAAAGTCTAGTGGAAAAAAACAGAGGAAATTGTGGAAGTGATAGCTACCAACTCAGGGAGCAATCCTGCTGATTGTTTCTGTCATTTGCAACCTAAGGGACCTGATGGCTCTTCAGCTGCTTCTGATAGTCTAGATTGCAGTATTAGCCGGGAACATTTATTTACACCAGGGCTTATATACCAGGTCTGAAAGCACTTTTATTGATATGCTAAGCACATTCATCCATGCAATTTGTTACCTCAGACGAGTTGAGTGCACTGCACTCTACTATACCTGGGACAGCACCTAGAAGACCCTTTAGAAACTTCAGAAAGTGTAGAATATGGCCATCTGTTTAATTGTAGGGTTTTTCACAAATGAAAATTTTTTCACTTGTGCTGTAAAGTCTGCCCTAGCTTACAATTAATGTCTACTTTCAAGTCAAGTTGTGGTTTTGATATATAAACAGCTTTATAGTTTGGATCCTGGGTAACTTAATGTGGATGCGGTTCACAGTTAATCATAGCAAGATGACAGTCCCAATATTTGTATGCAATGAGGCTTCATCTCTGAAATCACTTCTCCAAATTGAACCACTTCTCCAAATTGAACCAGTTGTCCTTTTTTGGCATGTTGCAATGCCTATTAATTTATTGCTTTCTCTGAGGAGGTGAGTCAAAGTGTAATAGATTTCAATTGTAACAGAAAGTGTTGTGAATTTTAACTATAATAGGTACCACTAAGTACTTGCTATAATATTAAATATGTAGATAAAAGGTTTTATCAGCATGAGTTTAGTATGGCTGTATTACTTATTAAAACCCTGCATAACACATTCATGGAATTTCAAATGATAGCCCGAAAAATGCCACATCAATATATATTTTATAGATCCCACTTATTTTACAAAAAAAATTGGAAATGTTTTAGAGTTTTAAAAGATGTATTGGATTTTGTTTTTCATTTCTGTCCTCTTAAAACTTGGCAATTTAATTACCATGAGACCAACTGCCCAGGAAATTACCAGGGATAGAAGCAAGTGCCTTATAGCATTGAAAAATCAGTGATCACTTATTTTCAATTATGTAAAGTTTTCCATGCTATCCCTGAAGTGTCCCAAGATATTAAATCTTAAATCTGTCACAGGTTAGAATTGACTATACTTATCCCACACAATGTTCTTTGGGGTATAAAGTCCACATTTTGGAAGGGGAGAAACGGGGAAAAATCTCAAAGGCTCTTTAAAACAAATGTATCTGAAGCTTGTCAGAGGTTAGAACAATCAGAATTCTACATCCCAGAGGTGATAGCTTAGTGGCCAAAGGGCAGATGCAGCAGTCAAAAGTGTATGGTAAACCCAGTTTTTCACAAGATATCACCATCACGTATATAGAGTACATATATGTATAACTGAATAAATACATACATACACAATATATATATATATACACACACAAACACACATATAAAATCTCTCAGGTTCAGTATTTTCAATAATTGTATTTTTCTTTATTTTAGATATTAATATGTAAACACTGAAGCTCATTTTTTAAATAGGAACTGGGCTAATTTTTTAAGCAATCTGAAAGTGGTGATATTATGTAAAGTATTCATTCATTGTTTAAATTGTATGTTTCGTTGTTTTGAGATACTGCTATTTAAAGCCTATACCATGCTGATATTATATAAGCTGTGTTTTTCTTTTAAAATTCCAGAATAGTGGTTTTGTTAAAGAACCACCTACACATTACCTGTGAATTGATTGTGAACTTATTATGCACAGAAACATTCTTGTTGAATGTAGCTAATCTATATCTAGAGACATTCTGTAGATTACTAAACAAAAACCAACCAAAAAATGAAAAGAAATTTGACCAAATTACTGTAAACATTTCTTGGAATAATGTGTCAATTTAGAAAGGAACAATAAATAATAAGAATCTGAAGAATGGAAATGTCATAGAAGTAAACAAAGGTCCTTTCAGTGTGTGTGAATAGATTCTGTTTGGCTGGAGTTCCAAGATTTAAATGTTGTTTCCACAAGTAGCATATTCCTTTTAAGAAAGAAAAAAAAATAAAAATCTTTTAAGTCCTTTTTAAAGTATTACAAAGCACATTTGAAGTGCATTGATAATATTTTGATAATAGGTGAAGATGCATAAAAGCATAACCTGTGGATGTTATCAAAACAAATTGAAATCTGTGCATATACCTGGTTACTACTTGACTATATTATGGTAAACATGGATTCAATTTCTCATTCCATAAATAATAAAGTAGTTATAAAAGTAATGTTGACACACAATGCAGGTGTATCTTTCCTACTTTCTTGTTATGCTATAAATACTGTAGCAAGAAAATATTGACATTTGTTGATATGAACACCAGCTTTACAGAGTAAGAGGTAAACACTGGCTTAATTAAGTTAGATCGGTATTTACTTCAAGAGACAATGAATTCTGACCATAATGAACATGAAATCAATATAATGTATGTATTGTTACATATACTATCAGTGTTTTAATCAGAAACATTTGGAAATCTTTAGTTTATGGCCATACTTTCTCGATGTATAATTGTTTCCTTTTAAATTAATTCAGTACTGATGAAACCAGAAATTTAAAAACACAAGCTATTTATTTCCTCTGATGTATGTATTAAGGTCTGAAGGAATGTCAGCCAGTCAGATTGCCATTAAGAGTTTCTCGTAAGAAAAATATTTTATGTATCAACTACTGCTGAAAGAGAAATATACTCTTATAAAAAATATTAACAAAATGACTATTAATTCTAAAGATATTCTTCATTAGATTATGCATGAGATTTCAATGAGTTTTAACTATACAGGAAGTTAAAGACTCCTTTATTAAGATCATTCAAGGCAATAGAAAGGTGTGAGATAGAATGCTAAATTTCTTAATGGTAAAATTAATTAATTTTTACCTCCAATTTGTCGGAAAAAATCTCTCAAGTCAGAGAATCTGTTTTAATCTGAAGGAGGATATCCTGTATTCAGATATAACAAAGAGGTTGAATTCCTGCTTTAGTGGAAAGCTCAAGTTATACGTAACCATAGAGCTGTGACTGGCACCTCCATAATTAACTTTTGACACTGCTTCAGACTTCTGCATTCATTTCTATGGAGGTAAATAATACAAACTTGCTGACTCATCACAAGACTGCTTTTAGCCAGCCATGATTTTCACACTGTATGTAACAATACTTTTGATTTTTTTGCAAGTTTGGGTTGAACCAGATGAACATTGCATTAGGTCATCTTGTATGAATGAAAATTTAAAATATTCACCTGTTTAACATGGTATAATTTGAATATACTGTAACACTTCAAAAAATTCTATTCAATTGAGTGGACTCTCTGTTGCCCCCTTTTTCAGATGACGGTTGCTGCTGGTACGAGCATTGAGAATAACATTCAAAGGACCATATCCTGCCCTAATGTATGTTCTACATATCTTGGATTTTTGTGTAATTTCAATGCAAAACCTCATTATATAAATTTGACACTTTGCCATCCACAAGAATCTCATGTATCTCAGGGTCATCACATATTATACTACAAGTGGAGGTTTCAGCCTATCAAAATGATGAATGACTGTCATTTTTTCCTATCGGATTTGACAGCTCAGCTAAATAAAGACTAGGATGATATATTCACAGCTACTTCCAAGTTTACCTTGCTTCTCTCCCATCTGAATACTCCTGTCAGTTGAAATCAGTAAAATAGAAATAAGCAAAATGAGAGAAGTAAGATGAGGGCACATTTATTCTACTTTACATTGTTCTGTATTGGACTTTAAATATATCTCATACTGAATTTGGAAGGAAACTTTATTTTTTCTGTATTGTGTGACTTAAAATGAAGGCGAGGGAGGAGACACTGGTGATGGAAGGACAGAACAAGAAACCTATATTTTTGTTAAAAAGAAACTATTGATTCACTTGTAGTATAATAGCTAATTTATCTTTTGCAATAAGCCTGTTCCACAAGTGGGAATACAGTGGCCCAAAGCCTGTCCTCTGATACACAGAACATTAGTGGGAATTCAGCACATACCGTAAGGGCAGACTTTGGGTCTCTGTCCTACACTATGTATTGAATAACTTGTATATTGAGTGTTACTTTCTCTTGATAAAGATCAATTTTTTTTGTGGGGGAGGAGGCTGTTGATCCTGAAATTCAAGAGTTCTTATTGCATAAAATATCATCCAGGTAAGTATGATATAGTTAGACCATACTGCTAATTAAGCATCAAATGATTATTACTACTATTTTTGATATTGTCAAGATGAAACAGCACAGGGGATACCGAGCCACCCCGATCTCTCAGAAAACAAACAGAAACCCCAAACCTAGTTTAACGTGGAAACTTTCTGTTTTTCAAGAAACACAGAAGTTTCCAATTTTCTTTAATGGATTAAACTGATTTGTATCCTGCTTCTAGCTATTTGGATCACCCGTATGTATTCCTGGGCATCTATTTCAATGGGCCAGCAAAAACACTACTTGATTAGGAATTGCTTTCTTGAATTCTAGTTACGGTTGTATGTGATGAGGCTAAAGACCATTTCAGTGTATAAAATATCCATGTAGAGTTTAGTCAGGAGGAATGGGAGAAGATGCCATAGATGTATAATGTAAGATTGGTTTCCAAAGTAGATAATCCTCTCCCCATATCCAACCTAACTTTACGTCCTTCAAGACAAGTTCAATTTGCTGCTTTGCGGAGATAATCACCTTCGCATCATTCAGATATCATCTATAGATAAACCTTGAATTGGAGGACTTGAACCACAGGCTTGGCAGTGTGCAATAATGTTTCCAACTCATACACAAAGGCTAGTGCTATCACTTTAAAGAAGCATAGGAAGGGTAACTTAAACTTAAAAATAATCGATAAAGAGGTCTTTAAAACTAAGGAGGATTTAAAGTATATACTTCTTCTAGAAAGAAGTCAAAGATGTAGAGCACCCTACATCAACCTTCTACTCTTTGGGTGAAATCTTCCACCAATGAAAGCAATGTGAGATCTTTTGCTGTCTTCAGTGGGTTTAGAATTACATTCTTTGTCCTCAAGAAAGGATGAGAGGCCTTAATGATAAGGCAAAATCACACTCACCCCTTCTTCCCCTCCATTTTCTGTCTTCTCTGACAGCAAAGTTTCTTTTCCAAAAGAAACAAAAAGGAAGTTTATGAATCCCTCAGACATTGAGGTTAAAACATACAAATTGTACATACACAAATGTCTAAGGAATTGGAATATTCTCATAACTCAGTGAATAAGAAGAGTTTTAATGACTATTTCCCAAAGGTGAAATAGAGGACAAAGTATTTCTTATCACAATAACACTAATAAATCTTACAACAATGTTGGGAGAATCTGGGCCTTAACAATCCTTTCTGAAGTCTCTTCACAAGTTAGAAAGAATTCCCAAGCCTAGTCTCTGAGAAAGAGAGCTAGCGCCCACTGTGGATTCTACCTTTACTGTAAACACTATAAAAAAGCCTTTCATATTGAAAGTTAATGTTTAGAACAAAGATCCCATGGATAGAAAATAATCACACAGATACTCTCACAAGGTATAAAACTTCCAGTTCAAGTTCTTAATGTGGTGATTCACTCATGCCTTACCTCTGGACTCATTGTAAAGTGGCTTTAAGATCTAATTTTAGACTCTGACTACAGAAAGAAATACAGTAAATCCAAAATTCCTGTAGACTTAATTGCTCTGGCTGCTGACTTTCACTTTTTCACTGCTGATGCAGCTACAGAGGTTCTTTATGGTCCTATTAGAATGTTGCTTTAATGAGTAGATGGAAATTCCCTGTGGTTCAAACTCTGGTCAGATGATTTTGCGTGTAACTTAAATCAAATGGTTTTTCTCTTCGAGGTGCCATAAGCTTTTGAAAGAGAACCTGGATGCTACCATAAAAGAGATTAATGCAAAGACAGTTGCTCTCTTTGACAGATACCTCAAAATAAAGGAAAAATTCCCTAAGGAAGGAACCCCATATAGGTTCTGTAGTATGACAAGATATACAAATCAAGTCTCTTCCAGCATTTCTCTTGCTTGATAGAACCAAGGCAGAGTAACCTTCACATCAGTCTAGAGAAAATTCTTTGTCTAATGGTCTTTTCCCACTAAAATTACCTTTAGGGATCTGACACTCTTCCTGTGTCACAGAATAAATAAATAAATCACCAAAGACAAAATTATATTTATTATCTCAAATAGTTATTTCTTAGAATGTTGGAAGATTCCTTCTATCTAGACTTAGTAAAATAATATCTCTCATCTCAAAAATTGGTAAACACATAATAAATCTTTTAGCGCTTGATCCTGCAAACACTTCTACATTTGAGCAACTTCATGCACATGCACAGTCACACTGAACTCCAAGGGAATTCTCACATGAGGAAAGTTACTAGGGACAAAGGTATCACATTATCAATGCAGTACCAGATACACAGTCTTGTAAAGAAATATTTTCTATATTTTCATAATTTACTGGAAATCAGGGTGGGGTTTCGACCAGTTCTTGACCTCAGATAGCTAAAAATTCCTAGAATACAAAATAATCTCACTTCAGTTGACAATTAAGATCCATATCTGCTTATACTATTGTCAAGGTTTTTCACCCACTTTGAACTTTAGGGTGCAAAAAGTGGGGACCTGCATGAACACTTTTAAGCTTAATTAATAGCTTAAATCTGGTACGCTGCCACCAGCCAGAATTTAGTGTCTGGCACACTTTCTGTTCCCGCAAAACCTTCCCTGGGGAACCCAGACCCAAACCCCTTGGGTTTTAAAACAAGGAGAAATTAACCATCCCCCTCCTTTTCCCCCCAGACTTTCCCCTCCCTGGGTTGCCTTGGGAGGCTTCACACCGATCCAAACTCCTTGGTCTCCTTATCCCCCACCAACCCTGGTGAGTTTGACTCAATGACTTGAGTATTTTAAAACAAAAGAAAAATGCATCAGGTTCTTAAGAATAAGCCTTATAAGAAAGGAAAGTTAAAGTTTATCTTCTGTAAATCAGGATGGAAAGCTTTACCAGGTATTCCAGATCAGTCATATAGCACTAGCGGACCCCGCCCCGCGTAGAAGATTTTAAAAGTCAGCAAACAGAGGTTAAAAAATCCTTTCCAGCAAAAGAACAACTTTCAAGTTAAGAAAAAAAAATATACCGCCCTGCCTGCAATAAGACTAATCCGCCTTGCCTGGCTATTACTCACAATTTTGAACATGAAAGACTGATTCAGAAAGATTGGGAAAGCCTGGGTGTACGTCTGGTCCCTCTTAGTCCCAAGAGTGAACAACGAACAACACAAAAAGCACAAAGACTTCCTTCCACCAAGATTTGAAAGTATCTTGTCCCCCTATTGGTCCTCTGGTCAGGTGTCAGCCAGGTTCACTGAGCTGCTTAACCCTGTACAGGTAAAAGAGACATTAACCCTTAACTATCTGTTTATGACAACTATACCTACTGTCTAGCTGAAAGCCATCAATATTTCACTACGTTTGTTTTAGGAAACTTGACATGGTTGTGGTTCACATTACCTTTTGGCCTAGCCTAGCTCCATGGTGTATTATAAAAGTGATTCTCCCAGGGTCCACAGAAGTTTCCATCTAATTTCATATAAAGATAAGCTAATAAAAGCTATTTCTTTCTGTAGCTGTTCAAGAAGTGAATCTAGTAATTTTGACTTCATCAGCTATAGGTGTGTTAGTGAATTTAGAGCTCCCTAACTCCCTTCCTGTAGCTCTGCGATTAGGCAGTTAGTTTAACACAAAAAGATATTCTTTATTTCCTAGTCAATAAAGATAAACTGAACTTCATAATCTGATCTTTCCAAAACTAACATAAAACTTCATCCGATGTTTCTTCACTTCTTCACCTAAATTATGATGATATGCCTATGGACAAAACTGCACACTCGTTCTCTGGTACATATCAGGGCTCAATAGCCTCAGCACCAGGAACTTCTTGGGCCATAAGAGAGATTAAACATGATGCTAACCAATTCCTGCCATGATGCCTGGTCACAAAGAACTTTGATAAAACTGATATCATCCAAAACTGTCCACATCCACCTAATAATAGCTCTGAGAAACACATTATCAACATCTGTCCATTTACTACAATTGTTTTTGTCCTAGGAAAGAGTCAGTTTTTAATTTGCCCTTTATCTTTAGTTTTTTCTTTAATATTCTTTAATATTGTTTATAACAGACCTCATTTTAAATTTTATTTTTAGAAATCCTAGTTAATTATCATATATTAGTTGGTTTTTCTTTATCTAGTATTTTATTAATTTTCTAAAAACCATCAACCAGGTTGATATGAGGCATGATGTTCTCTGATACACAACCTGTGTTGGTTTGTTGCTTTCTGGTTATGTTAAACTAATAGAGAGCTTAGATAATCTTTAATTACACACTTGGTCAGTTTCCTCAAACTGAGTTGAGGTTTACTGGTCTGTAATTCTTGTGATCACTTTGCATTCCTCTTCTGGAGATTTGCACTGTGTGAATAATTTTCCAGTCAGGAACAGGTTTTCTTGTGTTTTTTTTCCTCCTTGTTAGTATCTCTGCTCTAATAATATCTCCTATTATTATTATTATTAATTATTATTATTATAATATATTTATTTGCTATTTCATGCTTCTTTGAGAACTCATGGATGAATTTCATCCAGTTCTGATGATTTACTGCAGTAAATATTTTCAAATTTCTTCATAAATTCTTCCAGGGAAGCTTAAAATTTTAGAACTTATATTTAACAAAAAGTCCTAGCATTTCCAAAACAAGCCCACAGATGCACAAATACAAAATAATGCTAACCAACACTTAAGTGTCCCTCAAGTTTACAAGGTCTAGAACAAGAAGGAAGTTTTAAAGCTGGCACAAATCTCCCCAAAGAAAGCTTAGACCTTTTGTTTTGGAAGGACCTCTTTTGGGATAAGTAATACTCCTTGGGTCAATGTAGTGTACTAATAATGGGGATTACAAAAGCAGATCCAACCCCAAGTTTGAGTACTTTTTGTAGCTCAATCCAAGCCAAAAACTTTGCACATCTCTGTCCCATACACAGAAGGTTTCCTAACAGTTGGTGCTTACTTTTCTATCAATACCAATCTGAGGTGAATATAAGCTAGAGAAGTGGAAAGTCTGCAATGCATGTTGTCAACACATAAACCATCCCGTCTCCTGATAATTAGAAAATGTGTAACACTTCAGTGTTGTTCAAATACAGTGTTTAAAACTTGTTTATGAGCCTTTCGTATGAGCCACAGCCTTTCATATCATAGGTTGTTTGTCTCCTTAGGTTAGAAGAAATTTTTGGTGACAATTTTTATACAGGTATATATACAAAAAAGAAAAAGTATCCAAACCACACGTTTTATATTGTATTTAACTCCAAACCCCAAACCAGGTTACACTTTGAAATATTTAGAACCCCAAATTAAGTATTAATGATTGGTTTAAGATTGCTGACCCTAAGTTTAATTATTTGGTGCCTTTTCATGTAATAGGACTACATTTTTCTGGAATTTTCTCTGGTTCTTCTAAATGCTGTGGGAAGCACAGGTTTCAACATTTGCTCCCAGGAGAATTGAAAAATGTGCATGAGTGCTTTAATATTTTTGTTTGCTCTATAGTGATCCATCTTCCTCTACAGGATGCCCTCCAAAACTTCAGAGGGGTAGCTATGTTAGTCCGGATCTGTAAAAGCAGCAGAGAATCCTGTGGCACCTTATAGACTAACAGATGTTTTGGAGCGTGAGCTTTTGTGGGTGAATACCCACTTTGTCAGACGCAGGTCTGACGAAGTGGGTATTCACCCACGAAAGCTCACGCTCCAAAACATCTGTTACTCCAAAACTTGAAACTTCTAGTAGTTGAGAATACATTAGTTCAGCATTTTAATTACATTAAATTAATTAAATCTATTTGTCCAAGGCTTATACTCTTGGTAAGATAGAGCCATAGTATACTTTTCTTTACTCTTCTGACTCCAACCTGATATTTAAAAATATTAAAGGGCGATTAAAATATGTGGATAGGCTAGGCTGAGTATTATCAAACTACACAAAAACACTTTTACAGAATAAACTAAATACAATAGATGGTACATGTGACGTACTAAGTTTTATAATATAAAAATGTAAATAGAGCTCTTTTTGATCTTCAACTCTATCTGAACATTATATTGCCAATAGTAACAAATGTAAGAGGCTATTTTAAATATAACAGGTAATAGTACATTGACCTAAATGACAGCAACACATGCAAAACTTAACATAAAACTGAAAATCATAAAGGAAAATTGCCATCTGTTCGCACTTCAGGTGCTCAGAATTATGTTTAATATCATGATGAAGTTACCAACATTACATGCACAAAAGGTAAAATCTAGTTTGGATGCAATTGGTCTTTGAAGTATGCATCTGCACTGTCTTCCGTTACAGACCCCAATTTACCTTTTATCTCTCACAGCGTTACAGTTCTCTTTTTCATTGTAAATAATTTACATCAGAGAAGTTGAATCAACAAATTGATATTATGCATAATAAAATGCTACTTATAACTTGTACACTCCCCCTCAATCAGTATTGAACATTTACTGAAGTAGGGTAAGTGTTATGCTGTCTTCATCTGAAAGGTAAAACCAAGGCCTCGTTCGTTTATTTTTGCAAGAATAATGTGCTAGCCTGTCTTTTTGGCTAAAGCCCAATTGAGTCATTACATTTTGCCTACCTAAAATTCCTTTCTAGTTTCATTTGCATACAGCATTCTTTCCACCCTGAATTGCTGGGAACTGTTATACACAGTTCAAAAGTTGTTGTTCCTTGAGCCACAGGAGGATGAACTTCTGTGATGGGTGAAGTGATCACAGAAGTTCATCCTCCTGTGGGTCAGGCGACAAGAACTTTTGAACTGTGTATAGCAACTCTTCCCAGCAAAATATAGGTAGACACACACACACACACACACACACACACACACACACACACACACACACACACACACACACACACACACACACACACACACACACACACACACTTTGTATAGTTGCCAAGAGTTTTGGCATGGATAAACGTATGCCTTTTAAATTAATACTGGTAAATATACAATGCGTTGAGACTGAAAACTCTATTCTACTTTGCAAACTAGAATTTATATATAGTTGTTCAGATGCTAGGATAGCAGAGTGATCTAGTAGTCAGAATGGGCTGAGAGTCAGTGATCTAGGTCCTGTTTCAGACTCTGTCATTAATCTGCTTTGTGACCTTGAGCCTTTGCAAATAGGGATATTAATACTCATTTTTATAGTTCTTTGATATTCTCAAATAAAAAATTCTATATAGGTACAAAGTATTAATTTTTGGTGTCTTCCTGTTAATAATAAAAAAAAAGCAACTTCATTTTTAAATCACAAAAGTCATTAACTATTATATAAATTGCAGATTTGTTTATGGTGAAATGGGTGACAGATAGTGAACTATACTGTACATACATAAAATAACATCTGATGGGCTCGTTCTAACTGGCATTAAGAAACCTGTCTGAAGGTAAGGGAACTAGAAAAAAAAATCTACTAAAAGCTGCTTTGTTATTCATGGTGGTTTGGCCTGTCACTACTCTCTTTAGTAGTCTTTTCAACTGCATTTCAGAAAAATATTTTGTCTTGGTTCAGAGGACAAAGTACTTCTGTATTTTTCTCTGAGAAGGGATATGTAATTATGTGAAGATCATTGCTCACAACTTGTTTAAAACCTCTGCAAGGTCAGCACAGTACATATTGTTAACAAATATACACAATTCTCTTCATCCCAGCTTAGTTAGTTTTCCCTTTTTTCAGGTTCAGCTCATTTGGCACAGATTTCAGTTTCATGACTTCAAAATATCACAGTTGTATTGATCGGAAAGTCACATTCAAGGTGTAAAAATAAGTGTGAATATGTAAACAACATTAACCAGAAAAAGATAAAAAGGATGCAGAGAATGTGATGGAGTTTCTGTTAATTACAATTTTGTAGAAAATTTTAAAGTTAGACTACTTGCGAGGCGTTCTGTAATGAGCTATCTAATATTCCTCTGAATATGGGGGAATTCATGTTTTTTGCCATTTTAGCTACAAAAAGTAGTTGTTTCTATATCTCTGCAACAAAATAAATGCTGGTTTAAAGTGTATTTCCAGGCAGCATTGAATAACTTGATCTATACGGAGAGTAGGATTATGAGTTGTCTGGGGAAAGTGAGAAGAAAGAATTTGGTATGGCACAGCTGGCAGCCATTTTGTGCCAAAAATTGAAGATGTTTCCTAACCTATATCCCTAGGTCTTTGTTTTGGGCATGTGTATATATTTTGCAGCAAAAATAATATATTATTAGCCTTGAAAAGTTTTGTGGGATAGGTGAACAGGTTAAAAGGCTTTATCCCAGTGTTCAGGCTATGATTGCAACTGAAGACTTAATTGTCTGACACAGATGAGTCTTGAGTGTGATTGGGCTGGTTTCTCAGGCATTTCTGGGATATATAATTTATGCCTTAGGCCTTTTTTGATCTGTTTGTAAAGGGCATATTTTAATAAGTAAACTCATCTTCAGTTTCTTTCACAGAACTACAATAAACCTATGAGCATTATTATGCCATTTTCTGTTTTAACCAACTAAAAGGGAAAAAAAATATTTAAACTCCAATTATGTCCTCTTGCTAAGGAGAACATGTCCATTATTGGACCCAGTGTTGCTGTACGCTGAGCGCCCTCAGTTCCCATTTAGGCCATGATCCTGAATAGCACTTAAGTCTGTCGCTAAGATTGGAAAGTACAAGGAAGTTTTGTTCTGTTCCTGTGTAACACAACTGGAAAAAAAATTACTCTTTGTGTAGCCAATAGGTTTGCTTCATGACATTCTTGAGATTAATTTTCATAAGTAATTTGTGATTTAATGCTCCCCTTTACAGTTTATTCACATATTTTGTAATTTATTTGGGAATTTTAGTTCCCAAACTCATATTATTTCATTAAGAGTAGTCTGTTTGTAAAATGCTTGTGAATTTTTAACAGAAAATAAAGGAAATCTATTTTGGGTTCAATCTTCAATTTTGGCTTAACTCTGTTCCATGCAGGTTCTGCACCTGAGTGGCAAAGATGGCTATACATCTCTTTTATTCCTCACCTCCTGGTCCTAGGGTACAGAAGTCCTTTGGCAACAGCCTTCCCCTCAACATGATCTCTGTACTGGGTGTTGCGAGGCAGGTGACACAGAGACAGTTAAACTAGCTCTACGCAACTGGTGGATTTAGCTAAGCCAGAGGCTCAGTGGACTTTAGGTCTGTTTAGAGTTTGGTTTCCACTGTCAGAGCATTACAAATCAGAATTAACAAGGGACAGGGTCTCGTCTTATTTTTTTATTATTTATTTATTGAAAAAATATCATTATAATAGCCAATTTATCCTAGCAAAACTTTTTGTATCCTAATAAAAATTAATCAATAATATATACAAAGTATATGCGTGAGAGATTGTGTATATGTATGATATATTTCTCTCACACACACTCATGCCTAAAATGTAAATCTGCAAGAAGATTACAAATGGGAATATGCTCTCAAGGCAGAGAACCATTTTTGTCACCTGTACAGTAATAAGAGTGCTGCAGTCCAATATATATATATATATATATATATGTATATAAAAAAATAATTTTGTGTGGTGATGAATCATGTGATAGTATCCAGGGAATCTTTGAACTAGCAATGGCATCTCAGTAAGTCTCTCAGAAAGTAATAGTTCTTTTAACTAGAATGACCTAAATAATACCATTTTTTTCAGATCAGGTATAGAAGACCAACAGAGAAGAGTATAAACTATAGAAAATCCTTATAAGTATGATTGAACTACAACAGATTGCTCTGTTGTTCTGGAAGATATCATTTTATATTTTGCAGTTTTAGTGGAAAGTAGGTATCAGGGTGTGTTTGAGTTTTGTTGTACAGTTAGTTGTATCGATGTCAGAGTATTTGTGGAAGAGAAACATGCCAAGAGATCCTGAGAATCCTTAAACTTCCAATACAGAATATAAAGAACACACAACAAGCAAATGGAATGATATTGGACCCTTTTGTTTGTTTTCTATTAAAATCTGAATCAATATTTTAAAAATGTAGAAGAACAGAACATTACTAATTTGTCTACATACAAAAACTATTTCGCTCCAGACTATGTAATTTGATAGGTTTGATTTAAAAAAAAACACACACAAAAACACACTACCCCACTTTTTTTTTTCCTTTAAAAGATTGCACCAACACTACACACAAACTGATGTCTGGTATATAAGTGGACTTGTTAATCACATTGTAAAGAAAATGTGTTTAACTACTGACAAGGGCCATTATTGAATTCACGATAGACATAATATTTTAATGCAGTACACTTGTAAGCACGGTTCCTTTCCCAACTGTCTAGCAAACCCACACCGTTTTCTTTGAGTTGTATACAGATGTTTGTAATCAGATAATATAAAATTCATCTAGTTCTCTGTGCTGATAAATTGCAGAATTTAAATAAATTTGAACAGTAACTCATGATTTGGTATCCTGCATCTACCAGTAGTATTACTAAACAGTTCAGAGTGAGAATTATATCTGGTATTGTTACATGCCTTTTAATTTGGGTTTTATTGTGCACAGCGAACAGTCACTGGATAGTTCTGTTATTACTACCAATTATTGGAAGTTTATTACTGGCAACTTCTAAGAGGTGGCAACTCAAAAAGCAGTGTGTTAACATAGAATCATAATCTTGACTTATAAGAATGTTTTTAGCCATTTAGATGAAGATAAAGATTGTCAAGCTATTACAATGTTTCAGTCTGCATATGAAACATTAATTGTACTAATGATTAAATAGAATAGTCTGAACTAAAAATAACTTAAAGGTATATGACACAACCTGTATTTGGACATGAAGGAAAAAAAGCTCACTTATTTCTTAAAAAACAACCAATCAACCATGGTACTCTATGGGTCCAACCCTTAACTGAACTCTTTGGGCCTTTTGCCTGAGTAAAGACTCCAGAATTTGCATGTGTGTTAATTTTTCTGTGGTCTGTACTTGACATTCAATAAGAGAGAGGACCAAATTCTGCCCCAACTTACCCTCTATACAACCCAATTCAAGTCCAATACAAAAGCCACTAAAAAATTTGGCATTCTCCACATGAACAAATAGCTCTCTGCAGATTATATCCTGACACACATCACAAATCTCAGTGGTCTACTTACTTTTCATGTGAAAGCAAATGCATCTTTTGGGTCATATGTGCTTCATTATAGACAAGTGTTTGGTGGCATTCTCTCATTTAGGTATTGTAACATGTTGCCACAAATCGTGTTTCAGGAGTGCTAGTGTTATCTATGGTTTACCCTGTCAGCCGTATACCTGTCATTGGTGATGTCCAGTAGTTTAAACTAAATTGATACTTCATTAGACCCTTCCAAAACATGTATTGGGCCACAAGTTTAAGGCTAGATTTTGCCATTTCTTTTCATATCAATCAAGCTCCCTCTGCTGAACACTCACCAAGCTGATGAGTTTGAGTCCTGCAGGCTAGATCCATGTGCTTCCCTTGGTTTGAGGTAGGCTGCAACATTGTTTCTTTCCTTGACCTCTCTAGCACACTTCCTGGGCACAGGCTGTCTGTTATTGCTTTACACAAATAGTACCAGTGCTGAGGCCCTCAGTCTGTCCAGTAGCTTAAGCACACCCTCTCCCAAAGCTCCAGACTTGCTTTGTAAAACTTTGCAAACACAGTTTCTCTTTACTTTAGACAATACAAAAGGTGTACAGATCCAGACAAAATTAAAAATTTCCTACACTCTTTTTCCTGCCTTCATTTCCTCACCACTTTGGAACATTCTCTGGGCCTAGGTCAGAGTCTTCTGGGATGTCCAGAATCCTTCTCCTGCAGCTCGTTGCTTCTTTTCTGAATTATCAAGCTTTTCCTTCTCTCCGAGGTCAACTGTCCTTGACTTTGGCTGGCATTTTTCCTGCACTGCCCAGATCACTCTGGCAAAGCCCACAACAAGGCCCACAAACCTGTTCCTACTTTAACTCCAGGGAGATGTGGAGTTTAGAATGGAGTCCCAGAGCAGTGGGGAGGTCTGATAAGCCTTCCAGGTGTACAGGAGCCAAAAAACATAAGTTGCATGCCCTGTCCAACCAATCAGCAATAGAGCCCCCTTCCTAAGGCCCATGAAGAGGATGAGTGTGCACAAGGAGGGAAAGGTGGGTGCATTTCATAAGGGAATCAATGGTTTTCTTTCTCTTGCCAGACTGACAAAACTGCCTCATCTCTGAGGCTGTGGGAGGCATTTTTCTCCCATACTTCCCCTATTCCTCAAAGTCTCCATATTATAGGGCTCTCATTCTTTCATAGCATGGCTTATTGTCTCTCTCTCAAGACCCTCACAGGTCACTAGTCAGAGAGAGGAAACTCGCTCTTCTGGGGAACCGTGTGTGCCTTCACAGTATTTCCTGTCCATGCTGGTCAGGGTCCATTAAACTTGTTCCCCAAAAGAACAGTAAACAGTTTTGTTATTATACCACAACTCCCACTAGCACAGAGTTGTATATGGCAATCATAAGCATTTAATTTTTGAATCAGTAAAAATACGGTCAATTGGTATATGCTTAACATGATGAAAAATAGGCAATTTTTTAAAAAAAGTAATGAAATGCCATCCACTCTAATACATTATTATAGCCAGCAACCTGATTCTTACTAATCACTTATCCCATTCAGAAATCTGCTTTGCCATTCTTTACTCATCTAGAAATTGTACCTGTAAAATTCTAATTTTATCTAGAATGAAATAGCTTGTGCTTTTATTTAAAACAAACAAGCAATAATATTGTAATTTTTAAAAATATCTGTCATGTTATTCAGAAGGAAAAATAGCTTAAATCGATGTAGAAAATCATTTTTTGATAAAGCAGCAATAGCGTACTTGTGATTTGATTAGCATTACAGAGCAAAGCAGATATTGATTTATTTTTAACCTTTGTAATGCTTGATATGTTCTTAACTTTTACATTCACTGGAATCAGGATTTCACCTGTAGAAGTCTGTAGTAAAACTCCTCTTGACTTCATTATGAAGGTGAGGATTTAGCCCAGGGGTAGGCAACCTATGGCATGCGTGCCGAAGGCGGCACGCAAGCTGATTTTCAGTGTCACTCTCACTGCCCAGGTCCTGGCCACTGGTTCAGGGGGCTCTGCCTTTTAATTTAATTTTAAATGAAGCTTCTTAAACATTTTAAAAACCTTATTTACTTTACATACAACAATAGTTTAATTATATATTATAGACTTATAGAAAGTCTTCTAAATATATTATAGACTTATAGAAAGACTTCTAAAAATGTTAAAATGTATTACCGGCACGCAGAACCTTAAATCAGAGTGAATACATGAAGACTCGGCACACCCCTTCTGAAAGGTTGCCAAGCCCTGATTTAGCCCATTCAGCATAATTCAGCTGTGTTTATTGATACTCTTTCTTGGTTAAAGGCTTTTTGTTGGTTTATTTATATATAACAATGAATATATATACAGGTATATGTGTGAACATGTTGATATTTCAGTTATATATAAATACCTGATTACACAACTTGAATTTTCATTTTGATTTAAAAGAATCACTATCTTTAATTTGTAACTTGATCAGTACATTAAATTGCAGGTTCACTGCACTGCTACAAATTATACTATTATTTTTTAGTTGATTACATGTAAATGTTAATAACATTTTAAAAGTGTCTAGGTGTTCCTTAACTGACAGCATGTTAACTAGGCATTAGAAGTATCACATATGGGGAAAAACATGTTTTAAAATTAATAACCTTGCCTCAGCCCCTCCTCTACCAAAGATGATGAAATTTTGAAGTGTCTTCATACAGAGATCAAATTTGGATAATATTCTGCTTAGTGCATAGCATAGGACTCTTTGTTGGATTTATCTGGTTACAAAAAAGTATGACTGAGAGAATATGAAATTAATCTCTCATATGCCAGCTGCAAACAAGTAAAATTACAGCCCGCTGGAAATTAATATGTAGACGAGGCTTAGAAAAATGGTTTCAGAGTTTTTCGGAAATATTAGTAATATTATAATTTCAAATGTTATGGAGGTGGATTCCACAGAACATTACTTTCGTTCCATAAACGTACTGAGGACAACCCAACCCGTCCCAACCCAACCAACAAGCCAGAAAGCCTTTGCAATTCTGAAACCACCAAGCAGTTCGCTTTTCTTTCAGAAATGTTCATTCAAAATATAAATTAATGCCTGGGCATCTTTTTGGATATTAGTAATTCTTCTTATATAACTAGAAATGTAACCCTGTCACATTTGGGCAAGGAGAATACAGAGTCTTTAGTCTGAATGAGAGAACCATTTATTCTACATTATTGTTTAGTGTAAGTGGCACTGACCAGAATTAGAGTATAAGATAGCCCTGTGCATTCACTTTCTGAAAGTGATAGATGCTAGTGGTATAAAAAAACAGTCATCTCATAGTTGTGGCAGCCAAGCTTCAGGTGGACATTGAGAACCATGTCAAGATTCCGTCTCCACTGTGAACTTTAGGGTACAAATGTGGGGACCTGCATGGACACTTCTAAGCTTAATTACCAGCTTAGATCTGGTATCGCTGCCACCATCCCCCAAGAACTACTTTTTTCCCTGGGTAGTTTTGAGGGACTTCACCAATTCTCTGGGGAACACAGATCCAAACCCCTTGGATCTTAAAACAAGGAGAAATTAACCATCCCCCCTCCTTTCCCCCACCAATCCCTGGTGAGTCCAGATCCAATCCCCTTGGATCTAAAAACAAGGAAAAATCAATCAGGTATTAAGAAAAAGGCTTTTAATTAAAGAAAAGAAAGGTAAAAGATCAAAACACAGAGGATGTTCCCCTAGGCAACAAATTTAGTTACACAAAAAAATACCCAAATACCCAATTTGATTCTACCTCTAATTGCATAAGACAGGTTACAAAGAAATAAACATAAACCTATTTATTCCTTTCTAAAACTTACTACTCTGATAAGAGGCTGGTTCCTTGATCTTTTTCATTCCAGCTGAAAATGAAACTCTAAACAAAGGAAAAACTTCCCTCCTTCCTTTTGAAACATCTTGTTCCCCCATTGGTTCCTCTGGTCAGGTGTTAACTAGCCTAGGTGAACTTTTTAACCCGTTACAGGTAAAAGAGGCATTAACCCTTAACCATCTGTTTATGACAAACCAAAATTTGGAAACTGAAGCACAATTCAGGGTAGCTGCCCATAAAAATTGGAGACCAAATTTGGGGAAATGGAGGTACAACTCAGGGTGGCTGTGGAAGGAACCCCGGCTGAGATCTGGGAAGCTGAAGCATACTCCAATGTGCCAAGACTCCAGGGGAAATTAGCAAAATTGAGGCACTGTGTCCAAGATACAAGTGCAGCAACTAGGAGGCTGCAGCCAACAATAGAGAACAGAATGTGGCCCTGGGACACCTCAGTCTAAAAGACCCTGACTCCTGACTCCTGAGGCAGGGCAGAGGGAGGAAGCTGTGGAAGGAACATAGTATTAACCCAAAAGAGGGGAGATAGTTACCTCATATACACCGTGCCCAGGGACACAGACAAATACTTTGAAAAGCATGCCATAGCAAGAAGTAAGAGGGGCATAAATCCCTTCCCCACCTGACTGTGTGTAATGGATGCCAATGTGTAACAGTTTATTGAAGACCAGCTTTGCATGTAGTGGGCCACCAGGATACGCTTTTGTTTGTAGCAAGAATGGATTCAAAAGAAGATACAAGCCCGTTGACTCCTTTGCACATTGGCTGGCAGGATAGGAGTACTGTAGCAACCAAATTACAGAAAACACCCACCTCCCTCAAGCTTATTTGTCTGGAGACAAGTTAGAGGCAGGTATCTCTGTTCTTTTTAACAAACTGGCAAGATCATGGGAGTTAGGCAGGAGGACTGAGACATCCAAAATTACTTTGCATGAACCACACAAGCTTGACTATCTTCAGTTTCACACCCCAGGTGATGATCTTAGGATGGGTGTTTTACACTTGGCTGTTGGCAGGACCAGATCAATTTATTGAGGGAAAATTAAGTGATGGAGATTTTTTGCGGAGTTGGACAATCTGTTAGTAAGTTCAATTAGGATTTTCTTGAAGGGAGGCTGGTGTGCCAGAGTTAGATCTGAAAGCTGAGAGGTGCTCATTGGATCTGGGAAGGGATGGGAACATAACCCTGGGTGAACCATATCCCATCTTGGTGGCAGTGATTATCTACAACAGGGATCAGCAACCTTTGGCCTGCGGCCCACCAAGGTAAGCCTCCGGTGGCTGGGCTGGTTTGTTTACTTGCTGCATCCACAGGTTCAACTGATCACAGCTCCCACTGGTCATGGTTCACCGTCTCAGGCCAATGGGGGCTGTGGGAAGTGGCACAGACTGAGGGATGTTCTGGCCACCTCTTCCTGCAGCCCCCATTGGCCTGGAGTGGCAAACCACGGCCAGTGGGAGCCGTGATCGGCTGAACCTAAGGACATGGCAAGTAAACAAACCAGCCCGGCCGACCGGGGACTTACCCTGATGGGCTGCATGCCAAAGGTTGCCGATCCATGATCTATAACAATGAAGTTGGGGCAAGGGAGGTAAGGAGAAATGGGACTGGGACCAGAATCAGGGAAGAGACAGGACTGGGGAGGGTTGGAGGAGATAGGGCACTAAAGGTCAAACTTGGGGGAAAGAGGCAGAAGACATTTCTCTGCAGAGATTGAGCTGGAACCCAAGATTACTGAGTCTTAGTATTCATCAGCTGTCAACAAATATTTATGTAACCCACTGGCAAAGTGTATCCCTCTACTGCTTGTCATCTGGATGAGAACCTACTGCTATCAGTTACTTCATTAGTTCAAGTGGCAAAGGGGCGTGTGGTGAATCTAAAGTGGCAGAGGGGCGCGTGGTGGACAAACCAAGTGGGTGCCAATATTATGCCACATGATGGAATTTCTGGTTTTTCTGTTTGCAGCAAGTTACAGCACTGTAAAGTGCCAGTGTAAACAGTGCCCCAGTGCTGGGAACGCAGATCCCAGCGCTGTAAGCTAATCCCCACTGCGATGTGGAGTATGTGCAGTGCTGGGAGAGCTCTCTCCCAGCGTTGGCGCCACGACCACACTCGCACTTCAAAGTGCTGCTGCGGGAGCGCTTTGGAGTTTCGAGTGTAGCCAAGCCCTGAGAATTAAGGTTGCTCCAGTACAACTACACCTTTTGGGGAGAATTTTCCTTGCCTTTTAATTAGCAACAAATTTTGAGTGAAGTTCAGTTTATGGCTCTGCTGTGACAGATGTTATTTGACACACCACAGTGAGGACTCACTGTAGTAGGATTCTCCTTTTGGACTCCTCAGCATGTGTATTTGGGGAGGGCAAATTGTATCTCTGTTGCATATAGCGGTAGGCCTTTTATCTAAGCTGGAAGTGTTTAAAAAGTTTTCTCCTGTTAAACTTTAAACACATTGTCTCCCTTTTTTCCATACTGCCTCCTAGCCCATCCATGCATCCTCATCATTCCTGCCTTTCCTTTCTTTCCCTGCCTTGGGCGGTCCTCCCTCCACCTCAAACATGAACAATCCTTTTATCTTCTCCTGGTCGTCTGCATGGCCCTCAACTCCTTCCCCTTTTCTCCTAACCCCACCTGTGCTTTCTTTTTATGAACTCCTTTCTTATGAAGCCTCTTTAGTGCCCACACTAAAGCCCTCTGTAGCTCTAGCCAGTGCTCCTCTCTCCTGGACTCCGCAGTCCACTGTGCCAGGTATATGTTCCCCACTCCTTCCTGTTCCCTCCAGTACCCTCTTCTCTTGTACATTCAAGTGTTATGAACAATCTTTTCAGGGACCCAAAATAAAGTCTGCCTTAAATATAAATATTGCATCGTTCTTGAGGATGACGACTTCTACATACACTTTGAACATTATTTTGGTCAGCATAGTCACACAAGGGTGAATGTGCATTATTCCTGAGCTGGTGTAGTAGGCTGGGAATGTGACTAGATGCAAATGCAATTAGGATTTGCTGTTGTGTTGGGTTTGCTGGAACCCAAAAGGGAAAGGAGTTGGTGGGGAAAATCAGGAATTGTGGGAAGTGCTGTGATATAATCTAGTTGTGAGAGGAATTGGAATTTGTATCAGTAGGAATGGAAAAACATGACACAAACAGAACAACTTGCATTTCACAAATATATGTAAGAAGATGTAACAAGTTGCATAAATTGTGAAAAAAACCTTCTTGATTTTGAAATGGATTGAAGTTAGAACAGTGGCCTAATTCTCTGCAGATGTAAATGAACTCCTCTCCATTGACTTATGAAGTTTTTGCTCATTTGCACCAGGAGAAAATTTGACCCTTGATCCCTTTAAACTGCTACTTTTGAAAAAGTGAAGAAAAATAGTATTTGATTAAAGCATTTGCCCCACCCTCCTTCGCTAAGTCTTTCTTCTTATCACCATTCAAAAGCAATTTGAAATTTCTCATTAGCTTAAACAATTTTGCTGTTCAGTCCAATATAATTATTGTAGCTTTATTAGGAATCGTTACTGTTGTTAAATTAGTTTTCCTTTTCATGAGCAAATATCTTCAAATTGTATGCAGCCGTTTTTTATTTAAGCAATAAACAGTGCCCCTTATATTCATTCCATAAATAGACAAAAGTCTAGAGAGAGTAAATTACTTTCACAGCTGGTTTGATTTTAAAATGTTAAGTTTTGGCAAGCATAAATATTTAATTTGATGAAGAGAATTCAGCATATGTTTTGAGATAGTATGGCTACAAGGTTAAAATATTTCTTCTGAAAAGATACTAAATGACATTTGTGTTTTTCAAGATTGATTTTTACTATTAGACCAAGCTAATCTATGTTTGATTTGCATATCTGGGCATTTATCACTTGGTCCCATTTTGAGTTCATGTGTGACATTTTTCATGTCAGAATTTCAAATAATATAAACAAAAATGTAGTATAATATATGAAATGGTAGCCTCTCATTAATTTTCTCTGCTCAACCCCATACATTGGTTTTATCTCAAAAACCATCCCCAAATAGGATTTAGAGAAAGCAGACAAAGTTTAGGAATAGGGATACCACATTGTATTTATTTATTATTTCTAAATATAGATAAACAATGGAACACGTATGTCATAGTACTCATCACATAGTTTAAACAAGCACAGCTGCACTCACACAGATCATATTAGGCCATACTGACACCATTTCTGCCTGCGCAGGAATAAACTATATGGGGACTAGAAACCACAGTGAGTTTCAATTTGCTGTTTCCTGTGAATTCTCCAATCAATGTGGGTTCATCTCCCACGCAGTATCATTAGTTTATTCCTCTCTTGAGATCTATTGATGACTGAGATCTACTGGAGGTGAAGGCCCACTTCACAAGGCCTCTTATGTCAGATGACTGGAATATGTGCAATTATGCCAAGTAGTTGGAGTAGGATTCAGGCCTAGTGATTAGAACAGGAGTCAGGAATTTGAACCCAGGGTCAGAGGCCAAATACGAAAGCCAAGGGTCAGAGCCGAAATCAGAGGTCAGGAGCCAGAGTCGATGGTCAGAACTGGGTTATCTGGATTGAGGTGAAGCAGGGGTAGGGCTGAGAACAAGTATGTGCAGGCCACATGCTTTGAGCAGCCCCATAATGGCTGCTGGGCTTAAAAGCCAGTCTGCTGATTCTTCCAGCCAGTCAGGTGGGCTAGCCAATCAGCTGGCCTGTAGTAGGCTACCTGTGCTCATTAGGTTGCCTGGAGCCTGGCTCTGCTGGAGGCCCTGCCTCCTGACACTGTACTTAGATACTACTGTCTGGCCCCATTAGCTTCCCTTCAAAAATAGCATAACTCCCCCAGTCACCTTTGATCCCTTGAGGGATGAGAATGGGAGTCCAAACCATGGAGGGGGCAGCAGTTTAAGTAACTGCAAACATCTGCAGTAACTTGCTTTGACCTGCAGTTCGTATATGGAGAGTCTGGCAGACATCCTCCTTGTCCTTTCAGTCACTGCAGAGTTGGGACCCTGCAGAGATTCTGTGGAACTGTGTTTGTGAGGAAAGGGAGAATAATAATAAAGGTGGCTTTTCTTCCAATTGCAATCATCCCACCCACAGCTGTGATCCAGATATGCCAAATTCCACTGTGAGCACGTCTCCGAGGTAGGGTGAGGGGCAAAGACAGCATTTTAAGTAAAATCTTTTTGTAATGATGAACTATTCTTGAACAATTCTCCAGTGCATTAGTCATGGACCTATTTTTGTTCCATGTCACCTACCTATCTTTCTGTCAACATATACAGATACTGAGCAGTGGAAGGAAAATTCCACTATCAGTTCAAATCAGAGTTCTGCTTTGTCTGTATTTGTGTGTCAGATGCATAATGAAGTTTTAATATCTTGTTGTACACTCTCACATCTTATTAATGTGAATTCTAGTGGCTAGAGCCTACCTGATGTTAACATTCTTAACAGCAGTTCTCACAAGAGTGAAATTCAAAATTTGAACAGGTGTGCATTGTTTTATTTAATTGTTCAAACCAAGAAGTCTGACGCAAACAACCACAGGTCCAAGGAACCCACAGAAAATTAAACATATACAAGAACACAAGAAAAATAAAGATGTAGGGGAGGGTAAAAGAATGAGGGGGGTGAGATGTAGTAGCTTTTCACACCAAATCTCTCTCTCAAATCCTCCCTGTTGACTTAATCTTGTGAAATCAGTGGGAGGTAAAAGTGTTCAGCAGTTGGGCCCTGTTCTAAATATCTAACATTCTTATTCCATAGACTCTTACCTGACACTCATCTGAGTCTAAGAATTATCATACTCCCAACTATTTAGTATGTCCAAACTTGTTGGAGATAGTCTCTGTCTCCGCTAGATGGTAATTTAAAGATGTACCTTTGTTCTGACTTACCAGTCCCTACTGCTTATTCCTCCTGAAGAATTTGTAAGGGAGCAACTCTCTATAATGGAGGGAATCAGGCGATGCTACTTCTTATATTGCTTTGCACAATAATCTTTCCTGACTAATCTCTAGTATAACAAGGCAATATACCAGATGGAACAATACTGGTAAAATAAACACATGCAGAAGGAGAAAATAAAAACAAGGAAAGAAAAAGGATTGTACTAATGTGTGCCGCCATAAGTCTGTACTTACTCCTAGGCTTTAACATCCGTGGAATTCATCTTTCCGCTATCCATTTAGAAGGTGTGAAAAATTTGTTAGCAAAAAATCTCAATCTGATAGGCCAGGATCAACGTAAATGGTCCCTGAGGGCCTCTATAACACGGTCCATGTTTATTTTTTGAGATGTACCCCACTTGGGTTTGTTTGTTTTGCTTGATAACAACAAATGTAAAAAGTTTTGTTCCAGAGCAGGCAAGAACATGGAGTTGGATGCTTTCCTACTGCGTTATAAAAAAAAAAAAGGGGGGGGGATAGATACTTGTCAACCATATGCTATAAACCCCAAAATCTTGAGAAAGATATGACAAGTCAGGAGATTTTAGTTAACTAGCATGAGCCACTCAACTTTGGTATTCAGAGTTGCTAGCTTTGTCCATGCAGTCTTTTTCCTGTTAGTGCCAGATCTCAGCTCAAAGGGAAGACAGGATTCCCCATCTGGATATCCAGTGTCATCACTTGAAAGTTCTAATAAGCATTTTAATTTTTAGGGAGGTAAGGAAAGATCTTGCTGGAGTCCAGAAAGCCTTCTGTTAGCAAGACATGCTTTAAAATTGAAACATTTTCTTCTGTGATCTAATAATAAACTCACTCCTCAGTTACAAGGTTCCTAAGAAACTTCTTATATTTATTGCACCACTTTGCCAAAGTGTAAACTCTTGGGACTTGGATTATAGTCTTACCAGTTTGATGGATCTGTGCCTCAGGGGAATGTCCTTTATATTGTTTCCCCCCCACCCCTTGTCATCTTGACACCTGTAACATTGGCCACCAGGAGCCACTGACTCTTATGGCTGATCTATTTTAAATTGAATTACACAAAGAATGTAGTGATTTTTAAAAAGTCATTTAATCTCAGCATTTAGAAGGGGTAAGGATACGGCTTGCTGCAAGATCTTTGATGCTATTAGAAATGTGTCTAATATTGAAATATATCAAGTTGCCACTTGGAACTTCATTTGCACCTTCACTAATCATTATTCTCTTGATTCTGGAACTAGGTCAAATGCTCAGTTCAACACAGTCCTTCTTCATTTCCTATTTTAATTACACACTCGCTATCTCCCTTCTGGGTTGTAAAACTGCAGATTAGTCTCCTGTAGGGGGTCTCCACAGAGGCAAATTATGATGAAGAAAGGAAACTTACTTACTAGTATTGGAGTTTTCTAAATACATTGCCTCTGTAGATCCACATGGGCCTTTTTCTTTTCTTTTTTCTTCAGAGTTCACTGAGTGAAGTTTTGGGATGGAGAGAAACTGAAGATAGGTACTGGAATGGGGCCTTTTATAATCTGTGTTTTGGGAACATTTGGATCCTAGAGATCTCAAAAGTCCCCTAAACAGCTGTGCTATTTCTAACAGTTCCATGGCTTTAGAGTGGGCATAATGAGGATCATCAGAGAAAATGCCTTCAGAGAACTTAAATTACTTATGACTAAGCATCCTCTCTAGAATGTGGCCTTGGGCCATATTAATAGATGCATAAATTCTAAGGAAAGAGGGGATCATCGTGATCCATCTAGTCTGACTGCCTGTATAGCCCAGGTCATAGAACTTCTTCAAAATAATTCTTAGAGCAGATCTTTCTGAAAAATCCGATCTTGTTTTAAAAATTGTCAATGATGGAGAATCCACAATGACACTTGGTAAATTCTTCTTGTGATTAATTACTCACTATTAGAAATGTATGCCTTATTTCCAGTCTCAATTTATCAAGCTTCAACTTCTGGCCATTGGAATGTGTCATACCTTTCTCTGCTAGATTGAAGAGCCCATTATTAAATGTTTGTTAATCATGTCTATAAGACTATAATTAAGTCATCCCGTAACCTTCTCTTTATTAAGCTAAATAGATTGAGCTCCTTCAGTCTGTTCTTATAAGGCATGTTTTCTAATCCTTTAGTCATTCTTGTGGTTCCTTACAAAATCAGTCATAAAAATACAAAAGTATAACAGCACCCAATTACTGAAAAATCACTTACTTTCTCATATTTACCATATAATTATAAAATCTATTTATTGGAATATAAATATTGTACTTACATTTCACTGTGATACCTGAGGCTGTTTTTCACTTGTGAACCTTGTCTGAAGCCCAATCCCCACACTTGGGGCTGAAACGTAACTTAACTTTGCATGGCTCCGTGTGGTGTAGGCCCTTGGGCAATTGTCCTGCTTGCCCCCCTAATGCCAACCTTGAACTTGCATCCTATCCCAGGACCCACTACCACCAGAGGTTGAAACCTCCAGGTTGAGAAACAATTATCTAGATGAGTTGAGTAGTTGAGTATTTCTTCCTAATCTATAACCTAAATTGCCCTTGATGTAATTTGTCTTTTATGTCTTGTCCTATCCTCAGTGGATAAGGAGAACAATTCATCACCCTCCTTTTTATAAGAATCTTTTGTGTATTGAAGACTGTTATCATGTCCCCCTTCAGTCTTCTGTTCTTCAGACTAAACAAACTGATTTTCCTTATGTTTCCTTGTAAGTCATATTTCCTAGACCATAATCATTTTTTGTCCTTGCAAATCATGTTCCCTTAATTATCTATCATTATTCCATTATACAGATTCCAGAAATCTTAATGTTACCTCTCTCTTCCCATCTGTTAAATGTCTTGTCTTTGGATTTTTTTTTTTGATTATTTCATTTAAAACTGTTTTTAAGCACTTTTTCCCAACATTTTATTTTAAATTCATATGGGCTGCAGTTTTGGTACAAGTTTCCTTCCTATAATATCCTCATTTTCCTATATCAGAGTTCAGAAGTTAGTTCATTTTTGCTAAGAATAGAGGTTTACTGTTGTTCAGGGAAAACAAAAGTAATCCTTCTGTGGCTTCCTTTATGACATTATCTCATACACGCCACACTGTAAGAGTCATGTTCCTAGCCCCTTGACCTTTCTAAGAGTCAGTTAGCAATAAGAGGGCACACGCATCCATTGTGCCCTACATTCTCTTGTATGAAGATGTAAGAACCAGTTCCATCCCTTAGTTCCTCTCTGTCTTCCAGCCAGAGTAGTTGTGAAATTTGCCCTCTTTTCTGTATCGTTAGAAAAAAATGGATATTACAATATATAATTTGAAATCGTTTAGATTGAATATTAGTGTCTTTTAGAGAGGTTAGCTTTTAACTTGCTCTTTATTTTGTTGTATTGTGTTTTTTCTACTTTTCTCTGTTTTTTGTGGGCCTGCCAAACATCTTTGATCTGAAAAGAAAAACGGGGTCCAAGCACTGCATTTCTCACTCTGCAATACCCTGAAAGCTCTTGTATGTTTGGGAGGGATGCACTCAGCTTGGTGAGGCATTTTCCAAGATAACCATGAAGGACAGGACCAGACTTCAAAATCTCCTTTTTAGCAGATTCTGGGGGTTCAGGTTTCAGTCCCCTGAAAAGGAGTCTCCTTGCCTAAATGGCTGTTCTCTAAGTTCACGAGTCTCAGATAGGCCTAACCTGAGCTGATTTAGGCTTCTATGAGGACACCCAAAAAGCATCTGACGATATGAGTTCCTCCAGTGGCTAACAATCTGCAGTCTTGAGATGGTGCTGAAGGGAGAGCCTCTCATGATTTCAAGGGTACCAGGGATCAACACAGGAAGAAGGATAAAGAGGCACTTGTCAAGGGATTCAGCCATTGGATCCAGTAGGTCTTACAGTGTAGGTGGTGATCTTGGATTTTAGGATTCCCCCCAAAAAGAAAGGGTCACCTTACATTCCAGGCTGATCAAATCAGTTTTCTGCATTGGGGTACATTTCAGATCTGCCTGGCCATGCCACCAAGTCCCCTAAACAGTCAGATGGAGGAGATGTTTGATGGTTTGCATCTGTCCTCCATGTCTTGCATGGATTATTCCCTGACTGGATTAGTGGGGTAGGTTCTATAAGCATTTTCCCCTGCACCTTTAATCCCACGGTGTCATGAGAGTCTCTGTTCTGAGATAAGATGGTATCATCATTGTATCCATAGAGCTTTCTATTCAAACTGGAGCCAGATTCAGTTCTGTGGAGTTCTTGGAGTCAAAACAAGCCATTTTACTCCTTTCACATGCTGCTTTTCCTAAGGTGCCTGACAGTGCTGCTGGGTCGACTTTTTTGATCTTAGTTGTGTTCTTGGACAAGTCCCTTGGTCTCTTTTGAAAATCCCAGTCTGTATCTCTTTTGGAGGGTTGGCCCTGGAGTTATCTCCCTCTACCCCTTCAGTACCTCCAATGAACATTGGTGATAAGAAGCATATATCTCTAACTCCTATGTCACCACCTCTGAAAAAGTTGAAGAAACCTGTGGAGGCCTCTGATTCTCTTGGGTCAGTAGTGGTACAGCAGACAGCTTCTAACTCTCTTTTAGAAGAACAAGAAAAAATTGGGCAGTCTACTGAGATGTATCCTTCTAATTCATTCCATGACGAGGCCAAAGGGGAGAGACAAGACCATTTTCAGGGTAGTTGGAAAGCATGGAATTATAACATCAGCAAGAGCGAGTCAAAAAACAGTACAGCAAAGCTGCAGAATGTAGGAAAGGCAAAGAACAGATGAACACTGTGAACAACCCGAATTACTGTTTTTCTGCTGAGATGCTATGATGGTAAGTGTCCTAGAATGTCTGAGAGATGGATATGTGAAATCATCCAATAATTAAACATTAAAAAGGAGAAAGGTATTTTCAAAAGAATGTAAAACATTTTTAAATATGTAAAAATTAAAATATATATTTAAAAGTATGTACACTTTTAATAGAGGCACATGGGTCTTGTGTCAAAGGCTGGAAAAGATTAAGTACATATGATTATATGGTTTTAGCGGTACTGTGTAATAACAGGCAAATAAAGTTTCTTGAATCTCAACATGATCTTTAGAAGAAAAATCAAATTGAATGGACTCCCTAAGGCAAAAGAGAACATGTAAATTTATGTAACGCTCAGCAGGATAAGGAAAAGGAAATATTTTTAGATATTTTTTATTTGAGCAGTTATAAGGATGTTTTTGTGATGCAATGTAGAGGACTGCTCTTAACTCCCACCCCTTTTACTTTTACCGTAAGTTCAGCTTTTGCAATATTTGACTCTTTCCTTCTCAGAAAGTTTTTGGTTGTAATGGAAAAATACACTAGACATTTTGGAAGACACTAAAGTTGGGAAGTGTACACAGTCAATATTGTCAAACTGTTTAACTTGTTTAATTCAGTTATTGTTGGCCTTGGAGACAGATTGGAATCAACAACCATTTTAACCAAGAGTTGTGCCACTTTCTAATGCCATTTGCTGTTGTGATATGAGCATTTGCAGCAATACTCATGAAATTATAGAAACTCAGGATTTTTCTCACAGTCATTATTTTGTGTAACATGCTTAAAATCTGAATTGAAGATTCCAAATCTTAAGAGTAGATTACACATATAGCTGTACACAGCACTGAAAAATACATCATATTCAGAATACAATGCATACTACCTAGAGTTCTTATATAGTCAGGGAACCTGATGATCTCAGGACCTCAAAGCTTAGGTGGAGTATTTAGTTTACAAGGTTAATTTAATCCATAAACCCTCCCCATATCCATTTATTTCAATTAATAAAGCTCTTCACTTGAAAGTGGCAGATAGTCATTTCATAGAACTCTTAAATATAAACCTCTTCTACTATTCCTCACTTTCATTTCTATTGTCCAAGCTTCTTACATTTTTGAGCAACAAAACACAAAAAGCCGATTGTTAAAGAACATACACAGCAATTTTAAGTAAGTGTCATGATCGCCTGTCCAGATATCTCTAAAATATTTAGCAAATTAATATGTGATGGCTATATACCTTACCTACTCTAAGCACTCAGCTTCTCTTGTTGTGAGAGGAAGTCAGGTTTGCAGATCCAGGGTCCTGCATGGCTCTAAATATATGAAAAAAATATATAATTTAGTGTGAATTCAACACAGATTATCTTTCAGGGCTTGCAAATCAAATTGTTCACTAACCAGGGGCAAACAGGAAACCTTTTCTAATGAATAGGGAGGCCCTAACAGATCAATTTCTTCAGAATAAAGTTCTCATGTAAAAAAATACTTTCTAGCTCTTATGATTGTGAAGTTAACCTTCCATATATGAGTTCAATGTGACAATGCAATGCTGTCTTCTATGTCTATAGGCAGAAGGTAATATTTTTCAAAAGTGTCTATGTCCCATTGACTTTCAGAGTCTCATAATCAGTGGAACTTAGGAACCTAAGTCATTTAGGCATGTTTGAAAATTTTACCCAGACAGCTTTAGTTACTGCTGGTAACTTTCTGATGTAAATTTTCCCCAGCAGCTGCAAAGTGAAATTAACAGAACGGTTGTTAGTTTCATGCCTTTCAAGAAATAACAATGTCAGTTTCCATCTGCTACTGCTTGGGAAAGGTATAAGAACCCTGTCACCAAAATGGAATTTCTAAAACTGTACAGAAAAGTAAGAGGAATTCATTTAATGTGTGGTAGTAATGATGGGAAGCTTGGGAAAGAGAGTTCTAGAAGACTGCAGTTCCTACAGGGATAGAGTAAAACTGTAGTGTTTGTTGTGGGTGTATGATGGTGGTTCTAGTGATAAGGTGTGTGTAGGTAGAAGAGAAAAGGATATGGATTATTACATTTCATTTTCCTTAGGTTTGTTTTAGGTATGTTTGGAATAGACCTACCTCAACTGACACACAAGGTAATTTTTGTGTGTGTATTAATAGCTTACAAATTTAGAAATACTATTGGTTTTTACGCAGACACTGTGAAAATATAAAGGCTGTTCATTAGCTCTCAAGTTGTCATGTGTTGCATTTAGTGTAGTGTCCTTATGGCCTCAATATGAAATATTGATGGACTGGGTCACTGTGAACTAACTTTCTAATAGCTAAATTCTTCCCTCATTTACACTGGTGAAATTTCAATTAGAGTGGTACCAGAGCAAATGAGGACAGAATTTGGTGATAAGCTTTGAATGTGGTTTGAACTATTCAACATATCTCCAAGTTCATCATAAGTGCACAAACTTCCATACATTTCTGACTGCATGCTGTGATTTCTGCTTTGTTTTAACGTCACAAATATAAGCACCCAATTTAGGAGAAATAGGATGTTGTCTCATTTAGCAACATTAAATGGTAGTAAAATAGTTATAGAGACAACTCTGGAAAAGATTTATGTTGCTGGTGATGATGCATTTCACTCTGGTTAGCAATTATGGGTTGCACAGAGAAAGGTGTTTGCATTTATGATAGATTTCTGATGTTTGCATTTATTTGAATGTTTGCATGTAATTTTCAGAAAGACGTGTTTCTAGAAATATCCTGTAAAGAAATATGCTCAGGAGAAGAATAAACATAAAACACACACTTGGAGCTTTTGCTAGCTTGTTTTCATATTTCCTGAATATCATTGTGTGACCATATGGGAGTTAGGTGAGATTAGAAACATGCAAAGCATTGCTTAGCATTATATAATAAAATAAAAACAAGAGATGAAAGCTTGATCAGATCATTAATCGGATGTGCATCTATTGGCAGATGGGAGGAAAATTAGGGTCTATGCATTTAACAAAACAGAGGTAAAACAAATGGACTTTGTGTTATAAATCTGACTTGATTTGTGGGAAATGGTGGTATTACTATGTTTTCCATACCCATCTGCTGTTGACCACTGCAAATGTTAGGTGATATGGAAGGTGTGTTCTGAAATTATAGTACAAGTCATGCAACTAATGGGATCTAATTAGAATAGTTAAAAGCATATTCACAGTATATATATTTTTCCCCCTAAAAGTTCCTCTGGGGAACTCTTACTTCCCAACTCTCCTATTTGTGTGTCCCTGTTTGACCTGGTGGGACCTGGGTCTGTTTCTGAACTCAGATTTCCTAAGTGACCAAGCAATGTAATTCCACTAGGCCACCAAATATGCATGGCTCTGCTAACCATTACTTAGCACCCTCGTGGCCAAGATGGAGTCTACTCTGCAGGCAACTCTGGCCAAGAGAAGGCGCATGCAGGAATGCAGCAGGAAAAATCCCTTCAACCCCAGGGGGACCTGTTCCAACACCCAACCCCCCCTCCCCCCCCGCCAGAGTGAACACACACCCCAACAGGAAAAGTGCAATGGATATAACAAAGGAAATATTTATTTACAGAGGGATGAGAGGAGAAAAACAACAAGGGGAAATATAGGTGGAGCAGTAAAACAGGGGTGCATCGAAGCCAAGGCTCCACAGGCCCAGCGGTACCAAAGTCTGGAAGGGGAGACACTGAGCCAATGTGTGTGCACACAGAGTTCAGGAGGCCTGAGCAAAGTTCCAGTCCAGGGGTGAGTCTTGGGTGCTCCTGGTCATCTTCGGTGCTAGTGAACTCTCCCCAGCAAACCCCTCCGGTGCCCTCTTCTGCCGCTCTCTGCAAAGCCACACAGAGCAACCACCTCCCCAATTAACTAGCTACAACCTCCCTCCTTGTTCCCAATGCAGAGTCACAAGCCCCAGTACTCAGGCAACTCTGGGCAGCCGAGATACAGGGTCTAGCTCTGGCCTGTCCTTGTTGGGCGATTCCTCCCTGGCACAGTGCTCTTCCTGGCTCTTGTCCTGGGTTGTCCCCGATTGGCCTGTCCTTCTCAGGCCTCAGGCAGGTTCTCCCTGCTTCACTTTTCCAGGGCCTCCCGACTGCCCCCCTCTCTCCCTGGAGCTCCAGCACCGCCTCCTGGAGTTTCCCTCCATTTTTCTTACTCCCTCTCTCCCCTCGGGAAAAAAGATTTTAAGGGGCCATGCTCTCTAAACCCCAAAGGGGTTACACACACACACCGTATATACCAGAGCTGCCCAGAGGATTCATGGGGCCTGAGGCAAAGCAATTTCGGGGGCCTCTTCCATAAAAAAAAAAGTTGCAATACTATAGAATACTATATTCTTGTGAGGGCCCCTGCAAGGCCTGGGGCAAATTGCCCCACTTACCCCTCCCCACCCCCCAGGCAGCCCCGGTATATACTTGTTTGTAAGCCGAATTTTTTTAGTAAAAAAGGGAAGATGCATCAGAGAAGGGGGTCGGCTTATGAATGGGTATGAGAAGCAGAGGTGGGACACAGCCCCTCCCTGCATCAGAGGGAGCAAGGAGAGGCAGAACAGCCAGCAGAGCCAGAAGGGAAGAGGTGGGCCCAGAGTCTCTCCGCTTCTGGCCATGCTGTGGTTTATGAATGGGTCATAAAAATTTTCCATTTTTACTTATCCATCTTGGGGAGATCAGCTTATAAACGAACCAGCTTATGATCGAGTATATATGGTATGTATACTAAATAATATATATAATATACCGGTATATAACATACAATATATGTAAAAATATTATTTGGAATGGATGCATAAAATAAGACAGATGTAATATTGAATTGATAGTATTGTACTTGCCTGATGAACTTCAAGCAAAGACCCTGTGTTCCTCAATGTTTCAGTGGCAGCCTGGGCCCGTTTGGAGTTTAACTTTCACTTAGAAAGTTAAATAAGGATCAGAAAAGCTCCCAGTTTAGCTTTCTAGGTGAAAGTTAAACTTCAAATAGGCCTGGCCATCTCTGAAGTCCAGCTGAGGGGGCAGCTGGAATTACTTCCAGAGGAGAGTTGGGGAGAAGGAGAAGAATCTTCAGACATCTTGCCTCTTTGCAGTTAGCAACTGTAATATGTCATTTTAAACATAATTGAAAGTGGTGAGAAAATATATTTGCTATCTTCATTCCTGCAATTTCAGTGTTATCCATTTTATTAATGTACTAGAAATATAGGTAATGGTAATAGGATGCTATATAGGTACCTAATAAAATTAATGTCATGAGGATATAACAATCTATAAGATAGCGTTCACTGGTAGTTTACACCTCTGTAGGCTGCAGATATTAGAAGATGACCAGGGCCACCGGGTGGTGTGTGCAAGTGGGGCAAGCCCCGGGCCCCGCAGGGGCCCCCATGAGAATATAGCATTCTATAGTATTGCAACTTTTTGTTATGGAAGGGGCCCCCTATATTGCTTTGCCCCAGGCCCTCTGAATCCTCTGGGTGGCCCTGAAGGTGACATGATCACACATACACATTTGAGAGCAGTTCTGACATAGCATTCAGCAGAAGACAAGGGTTCATGTACACTGCAGAGGAGGATAGATAGTCACAAAAGTAGCATTATTGTAGATATTATTCTATAGATACCAGAGGTCTTATTTTCATGTAAATTTCCCATTTGTGGAGTGTAATCACTTTGGCACTGCAGAGCTCTTGATAAGCAGTAATTTGTTTCCTGTAAATTGAGCTACTTCTCATAGTCAGTGAATGCTGTATGTGTGGTAGGTATAATTTATTACTTATTGTCTAATTGCATCATTTATTTGTCAAAGAGGTTCTTTTATAGAAAATCCTGTTTTAGTGTCCAATTCAACTTCCATTGAAGCCAGTGGGAATTTTTCCATTTGTTTTTGGTGGATCAAAATAAAATCCTTTTAGATTAAAGACCATGTCATTAATTAAAATTAACATAAACTGCAAAAGTGTTTCTTATCTTTCTTTGAAAAGGAAAAGCTACTACCTTTATTCACTATACTCTCAGGGTTGGAAGATTAATTGTTTTAATTCTGCTATTTATTTATTTATTTATTCTGCCACTTCCCACACCTCCCATTGGCCGGGAATGGCAAACTGCGGCCACTGGGAGCTGCAGGTGGCTATGCAAATGTAAACAAATGGTCTGGCAGCCCGTGAGCAGATTACTCTGATGGGCTCCAGGTTGCCCATCACTGGTGTATAGGGAGGGATTGATCATTGCAGATGATACTAAACTACTCAAGATAGTTAAGACCAAAGCAGATTGTGAAGAACTTAAAAAAAAATCTCACAAAACTAAGTGATTGGGCAACAAAATGGCAAATGAAATTTAATGTGGATAAATGTAAAGTGATGCGCATTGGAAAAAATAACCCCAACTATACATACAATATGTTGGGGGCTAATTTAACTATAACAAATCAGGAAAAAGATCTTGACGTCATCGTGGATAGTTCTCTGAAGATGTCCATGCAGTGTGCAGAGGCGGTCAAAAAAGCAAACAACATGTTAGGAATCATTAAAAAGGGGATAGGGAATTAAGACTGAGAAATTATTATTGCCTTATATAAATCCATGGTACACCACATCTCGATACTGTGTACAGATGTGGTCTCCTCACCTCAAAAAATATTCTATGCACTAGAAAAGGGTCAGAAAAAGGAACTAAAAATGATTAGGGGTTTGAGAGAGGGTCCATTGAGGAAAGATTAAAGAGGCTAGGCTCTCAGCTTGAAAAGAGGAGACTAAGGGGGGATATGATACAGGTATGTAAAATCATGAGTGATGTTGAGAAAGTGGATAAGGAAAATTATTTACTTATTCCCATATACAAGAATAGGGGTCCCCAAATGTTAATAGGTAGCAGGTTTTTAAAATAAAAGGAGTTCTTCTTACCAAAGTGCACAGTAACTTGGGAACTCCTTACCTGAGAAGGTTGTGAAGGTGGGACTTATAACAATGTTTAGAAGGGAAAGATAAATTCATGGTGGCTAATCCATAATGGCTATTAGCCAGAAAGATAAGACTGGATATCCCGCGTGTTATCGGGATGGGATGGATGGCAGGAGAGAGATCACTTGATCATTGCCTGTTAGGTTCACTCCCTCTGAAGCACCTGGCATTGGCCACTGTCAGTAGACAGATACTGGGCTAGATGGACCTTTGGTCTGACCCGGTATGACTGTTCTTATGTTCCTATTCCATCCTTCTTTGTTTTACTATTTCTGATATTACAAAAGGTGATAGTAATTGCTGACACAGGCAGCCTCCTGAGGAAAGAAACAGTGTTCCTGGTATCTGTAAGTAAATTTATTTAGACAGATTTGAAGAACACTATTTCATCACAGTCCTTGATGGTGAACACCTGTTGTAATCTGACACTAGTTTTCTTATTTTTTTCTGCTGGAATTTTGGATGTCTTCTCTGATAGCACAGAAGAAGCAAAATGTCTTTTTTAAATTTTTTTTACAATCTCAATAAGTTGAACAAAGTTTTAATTAATTTTAATTAAGCTGCTTTTATTGTACATATGAAAACCCATTGTGGTTTATCAGAAACCAAAACCTTGAGCTTCCTCTTTCAAATAATCTACTTTGGTAGTTGGCAGATACTAGATTGACAATGTAGAATAACTAACAGAAAAGTCAGAAGACCAAATCAATAGCAAAAGTTACATACCGTAAAATCAGTTTGTTACATATAAGTATTAATATAAGCATTTGTACAAACAGACAGTTCATATTTTTTATTTCCCATCAAATAAAGTAAATCAAGGCTTCAGAATTAGCTATAATTTAGATGACTAGAAACAAATATGGAAATAGAGTAATAAATAAATGAATATACGAATGCAGACATTTAAATTAATATTCATCTCTAATAAGAAGAAACTTAAAAATTGCAGTAGTGAATTTCTTCCTATGGATAGTTATCGAGTGACAACATCTTAGAAATGTTTAGCTAAGAGTTTAACTCTTTACTTCCTTCAACCAACTTTTGTTAATTAGCACCTGAACAAGAAACACTTCCTGATTCAGGCAAAATGGGGCATGGATCAGTGTTCACCTTGCACTCCCTGTCAGTGCCTGGCCTGGGCTGGGCAACCTAATGATCCAACCAGCAGGCCAAATTCAGTGAGGAATCCTGGTCACATGCCACGCATACACTAAGAAGACTCAGACAACCATGAGGACTGTGTCAGAGTAAGGGTGAAATCCTGCTCACCCTAGTCATACAAGGAGATCTCCACTGAAGGTGTGGTCTGGTCTTGTGTGCGAGGTCAGTTTAGGTGGCGGTAATAGAACAGTTTGAAAAATTTTATTGGAAACTTTTTTCTGATGAAAAATGCTCTTGTTTGGAAACAAAAACCTTTCCTTCCCTGCCCCCACCCCGGCTTTTATCAAAAGCAAATGTATACAAATTTTGAAATTTCAGTTTTTCTATTATCCTCCCTATATCTCCTCCTTTTCCTCCCCCACCTAGCTTTTTGCCACTGCGTGCTATAGAAAAAATTACATCTGTTTTTCTTCCCTTTCCCTATTTCTTTTTTCTTTTCATTTTTCCTTTTGCCACTATCTAACTTTTCAAAAGTTGAGCAAGTTAATGAAAAATAATTTTAAAAAATGCATGGTGGGGGTGGGGGGCAGAGGCAACCAAACCCTGGATATCATTTATTTTATTATATTTATGAGGAGAAAGGGAAATATGAAATTTTGAATTCAAAAACTGCAGTTTTTCTTAAAACTTCTGTGTAAAATTTAAAAATATAAAAAATTGAAATGAAAATTATTTCAAACTGCAAAAATGGAAATAACATTGACATTTCTTGAGAAACTGTGTTTCCATTTTTCAGCTAGCTGTACTTTCTAATTTATGATCTCAGATCCACTACATCAGGGATGTAGATGGGAGTGTCAAGAACCATCTAAATGACCCCAATCTCTTTGTATTTGCCACTTTTACTATTTCATTTAATTCAGAAGTAACTTTTTCACATATAAAGTCTTAATGCTTAATTGTCTTCACCAAATTAATAAGACAAGCACTGTTTCCAGGCTTCTAAAGGTGTATAACTAAGGAAAGATGTAATGGCTTGCCTGTCCCACTATAGTGGTTGACTGTATTTTAACACTTCTGTTATGACATGGTACCTTCCTTGTTACTGTCACTGGTTTTACCTTGGTCAGTCTGCTAATTTCTCTGCCACGCTATCTGTCTGTCTCTCTCTCTCTCACACAACCATGGTGCCATACTAGTGCAAAGGATTCTTCTAACAATTCTCTCTTACTATTTCCCCTACAGTCTCCATATGCATATTCTGAACAAGCTTACTGACAAGAGGTGCCAATCTAAGCCTAGTCCAATTAGCATTATTTTGTTACCATCTGATACAGATAGTATTGTAGAAGAATGAAAACAGGGAGGCAAATGGGTTTCAGTCAAAAAGAACTGAATAGGCTTGTAGGCTCTTTTATGCTAATAATTTATGGATATGTTGGTGGAAGCGTACATCAATGTTGGTGTACAAGGATTCAGCAAAAACTATAGGTGAATATGTATATGTGAGGTCAGAATCACAAACACAGTTGATAGCACCTACAGTGAATGAATATATCCCTTAGTTGTCTCACCATTAGGCTCTGATAGGGTAACTTGTACTGAATGTTTTCAAAAAAATATTTTAGTATGAATCCCATTCTTCTTTGGTTCCAGGACCAATTCCTACTGGTTAACTCAGAATATCATGTATCACATTGGCCCAGATTCTCCACATGTCACTGAAACCTCTTTATGGTATTTGGCTGATGCAAATTGGCCCTAAAGCTGCTATAACTAGTCATGAAAGTATCATCCACAGTTGGGTGATCATCCAGTAGCACAGAGGCAGTGTAATGGCTCCTACACAACCACAACCACCATATAGGTGGCATATAGGCTATGACCAGGATTTTTCTGTGTCCATGAAATCCAAGCTTTTGGGGGTTATTGGAAGGGAAGTGTAAATTAGGTTGTTCTAATGTATAGTTAAACTGTCAATCTTTTATACGGAGGGGACCAGCCCAGTTCACAGCTGCCCCAGGATTAGGGGAGTGAGAAGGTATCATAAAACCATTTTTGTGCCCACCTTTCCAGATTATTATTATTTAATATTGTGGCAAATTGCTGGTAATGTTCTCTGGGTCTCGCGCTTTCTCTTCTCTGGGGTAGGTTCAGGGCGATATTGCTTGCCTCTGAACCAGTTCTTAATCACTCCCCTAGTGTCCTTGGAGGAGGGGAGTGGAGAGGGAGGGACCTGGGCCCGCCCTCTACTCCAGGTCCCAACCCAGGGGCCCTGGGGTTGTGGTGAACCACTTGACTAGCGGTTTCTTCCCCTGGGTTACTTCCCTCTCATACCCGTCAGCTTGTGAAGGGCTTCTCGCCTCTCTTCTATACAAGCCTGGTGCCCCTTACCTAGGGTTTCTGTTGGGCTTCCCAATCCACCGCAGCACTCCTCCAAACCTTCTATTTCTCTCTGGACAAACTCTTCTCTTCTGCAATCTGCACTCTGCTCCAATCCAACCTTTCTCCTTCAACTACCACCCCCTGTCTGACTGAAGCAGGGGTTTATATCCCATGACTGGAGTCCGGTGCTCTAACTGGAGTCAGGTGCTCTAATTGGTCACAGCTGTTCTAGTTAATCTAAAGCAAACTTTCCTCCCTTGGCAGGGAATAAGGCCCCCTGCTAACACTCTTATGCTGCCCTCTGGCCATGCTGTATCACAATATTTATTTATTATTATGATCATAGTGCTTAGGAGACCTAATTAAGGACTACATTCCATTTTGCTAGATGCTGTAGAAACACAGAACAAAAAAAGTCCCTGCCCCAGAGAGCTCACAATTTATGTATAAGACCTGAGACAACAGCAACAGTCCAAGAGAATGATCTTTGCAGCAGCATTCTGAATAGATATGGGCTGAGCAAGACTGCATTTGTCAAGGCCAGAGGAAAGATTGTTGAAGTAATCGAGACATGAGATGATGAGAACCTGGATGAGTTTTAGCTGTGTAGGTGGACAGGAAAGACCATATCTTACAGATTTTATGTAGAAAGAACTACAAGATTTAGACATAGCCTCAATATGAGGACCTAAAGAGTGAAGTTCAAGCCAAAGGTGACACTCATGATATGGGCCTGACTGCTAGGCAGGCTAGTGGTATTGTCCACAGTGATTGAGTGGCAGGGAAGGTTTTTGAAAAAAAGATTAAGAGCTCTGTTTTAGCCATATTGCACTTGGGCTGATGGTTAGACATTCATGAGGAGATATCAGAGAGACAGGATTTCAAGAAGCGCATGGTCAGCTGTGTTGTAGGCAGCTGATAGATCTAGGAGGAGGGGAATGGAGTACCGGGTCTGAGCTTTAGCTAGGAACAGGTCATTAGAGACTTTGAGAAGAGCAATTTCAGTGTAGTGAAGGAGACAGAAACTGGATTGGAGAGAATCTAGGGTGGAATTGGAGAACTCCTCCAGACAGTGATTGTAAATAGCATCTAGAGATCTAGAGACGAAAGGGGAAAAGGAGATGGGGAGGCAAATGGGGTCAAGGATAGGCTTTTTTATACATTATATTATCATAGACTTTAAGGTCAGAAGGGACCTTTATGATCGTCTAGTCTGACCTCCTGCACAGCACAGGCCACAGAATCTCACCCACCCGCTTCTGTATTAAACTCCTGACCTATGTATGACCTACTGAAATCCTCAAATCGTGGTTTAAACACTTCAAGGTGCAGAGAATCCTCCGGCAAGTGACCCATGCCCCACGCTACTGAGGAAAGCGAAAAAACCCCAGGGCCTCTGCCAATCTGCCCTGGTGGAAAATTCCTTCATGACCCCAAATATGGCAGTCAGCTAAACCCCGAGCATGTGGGGAAGACTCACCAGCCAGACACCCAGGAAAGAATTCTCTGCAGTAACTCAGATCCCACCCCATCTAACATACCATCACAGACCATTGGGCATATTTACTGCTAATAGTCAAAGATCAATTAATTGCCAAAATTAGGCTATCCCATTGTATCATCCTCTCCATAAACTTATCTAGCTTAGTCTTGAAGCCAGATATGTCTTTTGCCCCCACTGCTCCCTTTGGAAGGCTGTTCCAGAGCTTTACTCCTTTGATGGTTAGAAATCTTCATCTAGTTTCAAGTCTAAACTTCCTGATGGCCTTTTTATATCCATTTGTTCTTGTGTCCACATTGTTTAAGCTCAGTACCAATTCCTCTCCCTCCCTGGTATTTATCCCTGGATATATTTATAGAGAGCAATCATATTTCTCCTCATCCTTCTTTTGGGTAGGCTAAACAAGCCAAGCTCTTTGAGTCTCCTTTCATAAGACAGATATATTCTATTCTAGTCTATTCCATTCTATTATAAAGAGAGAGAGCCAGAGAGTGAGAGGTTTTGATGGTCAGGGTCCAGACATCCTCACTGAAAGAACAGGGAGCCTGAACCCCAAAGAATAAGCAACTGAATCAAATAATTGCAAAGTGTATCAAGTGGGATCCTATAAAAACTGGTGATATGCTGTTCATGAATATGATTGTGTGATGTACGTATAGATGGTGCGTATAGAGTTATGCGTGTGTGATGGAAATATGTTCTTAAAATATGTTTTGGAGGCAAACCTGTCTTGGATAAAGGAATGTGGATTTACCTGTCTGGGTCAAGCTTTGTAAGCCAGCGATCATGAAAGTACGTTTACGTATAAGTTAAACAAAGCAATCAAGCTAGCAAATGGCTGAGGAAACAACTTAGTGGACCCACTGGGGAATAGAGCCTGTACCTCCAAAAAGTCTTCCTGGCTTGTGAGGCAAAGTTAATGGACTTTAGGAAACATAAGGGGAACAAAAAGACGTTGTATTAGCTATCACTTAGGGTACAAAGAGAACTGTACACTGTGATATTGTGAATTTTGGGTACTCTGGCCTGGAGGGTGGTAACTTGTTTTAAGTGAGAAAACTACTTAGACAAAGATTGTAATTTGCTAAAATTAAGTTTTAGTTATTGGAAAAGAGTGTTTTGTTTTGTCAGGAGCATACCTGTCTCCTTCTCCTGTTTAGTAGCATTTAAATCTCCGTTCTTTATTAATAAAGTTATTCTTAGTTTTCCTATAAACTGTCTCATTCCTGTTATATCAAAGTGTGGGTCTTCAGCTAACCTAACAGGTTGGTCTGTGCACTGTCCTTTGGAGACATAAAATTTAATAATTTCTGTGAGTGTCCAGTGAGAGGGACTAGATGTCTCTGGGAAGCTCAGAGACTGGGGTTCACTGGCTATTACCTACTAGGCAAGGTTAAGACTGGCAGAGTCTTGAGGAGTTTGTTGGTGAGATGGACAGACTGGTAGCAGAGAGCTGACACATGGTTTAAACCCCAGCAAAGCTCTTTCTTGCTGAGGCAGGGGAGTAACATGGTGGCTTACCATTCTAGGTGTCCTGACCAGAGCATCGTGGAGGTTAAGGAGGGGAAGAGAGTGGGCATGAGAGACATCAGGAGATAGGATAGTATGACTAAGGCAAGAAAAGGGTTTAGTGATGGAGAGCAGATAAGAACCTCTGCATCTGTGATCAAGGAGAAGGAGAAGAGAATTATTGGAGGGTAAGGGTGAAAGGGGAGGCAAGCCAAAGGGTGGTGGAAAGTCAGAGTACAATGAGAGCGGTGAGCAGGGGAGAGTCTGAGAGTGAGTCAAGGGTGGCAAAAAAAAAGGGCCATTGCGGCCGTGAATTCTGATGGTTTGGGTGTGAGTTAAGCCTTAGTTGAGTTGTACATTCCTTAGCCCTACCTTAGTATTGTACTTTGTAGTCTTATCTCTGCACACCCTGTATTTCAGGATACATTTTAGTTAATTCCTCAGGGCCGTGTCCTAAATCTGCATGTGTAATGAGAGTTGCTGTCATAAACAGATGGTTAAGAGTCAATGTCTCTTTTACCTCTAAAGGGTTAAGAAGCTCAGTGAACCTGGCTGACACCTGACCAGAGGACCAATGGGGGGACAAGATACTTTCAAATCTTGGTGGAGGGAAGTCTTTGTTTGTGCTGTTTGTTTTGTTCGTTGTTTGCTCTTGGGGCTAAGAGGGACCAGACGTTATTTTGCTGGAAGGATTTTTACCTCCTGTAACTTTGAATCTCAGGCTAGGGGGGAGGGAGTCCCTCTAGGCTATATGAATCTGAATACCCTGTAAACATTTCCCATCCTGATTTTACAGATATAATTTTTACTTTTTTCTTTCTCTAATTAAAAGCTTTCTTTTTTAAGAACCTGATTGATATTTTTCCCTTGTTTAAGACCCAAGGGGATTGGGTCTGAACTCACCAGGGATTGGTGAGGGGAAAGGAAGGAGGGGGAAGATTAATTCCTCTCTGTTTTAAGATCCAAGGAGTTTGGATCAGTGGAGCCTCTCAGGGTAACCCAGGAAGGGGAAAGTCTGGGAGGGGGAAAGAAGAGGGGGGGATTGTTTATTTCTCCTTGTTTTAAGACCGAAGGGGTTTGGGTCTTGAGTTCCCCAGGGAAGGTTTTGGGGGAACAGGAAGTGTGCCAAACACTATATTTTGGCTGGTGGCAGCGCTATCAGATCTAAGCTAGGAATTAAGCTTAGAAGGGTCCATGCAATTCCCCACTTTTGGACGCTAAAATTCAAACTGGGGGAAAAATACCTTGACAGCACACCCTGTATTTCAGGATACATTTTAGTTAATTCCTCAGAGCCATGTACTCTCCTAAATCTGCATGTGTAATGAGAGTTGCATATGTACACTGAAGGCAATATGTGTCCCTCCAATCTGTGAAGGACTTGCCATTGCTGCACTGTATGGTAGAGAGAGATCTATATTTATCCTTTATTTAGGTCTTGCTTTTATTTTCTTTTTGTAAGACTGTAGTAGCTGATAAATTTAAAATTCTATTTTCTGATTAACATTTTAGGTTAATTTTTGTTACCTTTTCTTAATCCAGTTCAGCATTTTATTGTTTATCTGTGTTCTGTGTATGCCTTTCTATGATCATTTCATGTCTTGAATAATACACTGGTCAGTTAGAATGAAGTTAATCCCCGTTTAATTTGTCCACGTTCCCTCATAGAATTGTCTTCTTTAATAAAGCATACATAATCTCTAGTCTGAAACGGTATCTGCCAGCCTTTCCATGTAGTGTATTTGCCTTTTAATTTTCCAAAATTAGAGACATATTCTGCTATGTTTAAATGCAAAAGCGCTATTCTTTTCATTGAGAGAGCCATGCAAAGATCAATGGCAGGATATGATCCTTAGCAATAAGGTATCACTTGAAGGTAAGGTACCTACAGAAATAGTTTTTCAGTCTTTTAGTATCTGCCAAATGATTCTGAAAAGTTGTTTTGTGTCCTATATGAACAGAGCATAGGCATTTTTTTGGTATATTTGCTCAGGTTTACCTTTGTTGTATAGTTCTTTTACTTCCTCACTTGAATGAATAACCAACAGCGAAAGTGTATAGTTCTCCACAATCCCAGTCACCAACAATTTCACCTCATTTCTCAATAGCGTACCCCAGTGACGCAAGTTATTAATATTTCTGCAAAGTTAGTGTACTGTGCTTATTGGAAAATTATGAAGTATTATAAATCAGTAAAATACAGAAACCAATTCTTATAAAGTCATGTCATACAGCATCTATAATGTTTTGTTTACTTCAAAATTCCCTGTATTTTGATTTACAAAATGTTCTGCTCTATTACATTTGTAAATGTTAACCAGATTGATGTTTTATCTTATTTCAATATTGGTGCTAGGGACATTTTAACTTGTGATTTCATTTCATTTTTACACCTCTGTGCCTCAGTCTTCCAATCTGTACAATTGAATAAGGATACATACCTTGTAAATGCTTAAGGACTAAATTATGTTCTTGTTAATAGCTACTGTAGTAACCCCGCATTACATACCTGAAAGATAATTATGTTGTTCTACACAGAACTATCTAAAATACAATCAACTCTGGTTAACATGAACAAGTGTAACACAAGATAATGTGCAATCTTCAGAATATTCATTTTAAAAAAGAAATCTTATTTGCATTAATTAAAAGAATTGCAAAGGAGAACTTTTGTTTGTTATAATTAGAATTGCCAGGTCATAATCATCCAAAAGAAATAAAGTGTGTAGGTTGTTTTTAGAACCTTTAACATTTACTTTCTTGCGGATGGAGGCTGTCAAATCCTTTGAAGGCTTAAGCTTTATAGTTTGACATTAATGATGACAAATAAGGAATTTTAAATGTATCGTGCCTTACTGTCTTGTGTTTTAGGTAATTTGTTTAAGCTTTTGTGCCTTGTGTCTCTACATCTGCTATCATAATATGAAAATGTTTTTTTTTAGTAGATTTAGTCTATTTTTAATATGTGATTCTCACAGAACTTAAATGATTTTAGAAAAAAGTTAAAAGCATGAGACCCATTGTATCGTGACCGTTTTCTTCACTCCTTTGTCTCTCTTGTCAATATGAATGTGCAATTTCCATTAGTTTTAATGAAATAAGAGCTTATTGAGAGGACATTATGCTTCAGAATGTATTGGTTGTGATTAATGGTGGACATCCAACATTTGATGTATTGCCACAGTGTTAGATTATTTAAAAATCAAGGCAAGTAGGAAAAATTATAAAGACAGCAGTTGGGATAAATCTTTTAGTAATTTTCCATTAAGGGTCAGTTGTCAGAAAATGGGACTAACGTCCATTTTTAATATTGGTGAAGCTTTCTCTAACTAATATCCCTCATATTAGCATTCTCATTATAACCATCTTTTTTTATGAGTTTATAGTTCAGCTGTCAGAAGTAAAAACTCATTATTTCTGACAGCTGAGCTATAAACTCATAAAAAGAGGTGTTTAGCTGGAAATTGTAGTGCTTAGCTCATGATCTCAAAAAGATGTGTTTAGCTGAAATTTACATAGAATACAACATCTAATCCCTGGAACACTTTTGTTTAAAAAAAAAACAAAACAACACAACAAATTTCAAGAAAATCTTCCATTTGTTTGTACTGGATTACAGATGAAAAAACGTTTTATAATATTGGGGGGTTGTTGTACCAAAGATAACTTCAATATTTAGAATGAAATTTTGCTGTCTAGTTAGAACATAATAAAATGCATTGTAATGACTCGAAGGACAGCGAGTATGTGTTCTAATGCTCCTTAGTGAATAGAAAGTCAGATCTCTTTAAGTGTTTGTAAATATTCTGTTCCTTAATAACTGGTCCACAGAGGGTGTAAATTAACAAATACTTTTACTGCAGTTGGTTGAAGTGAAATCCACCCTGGTAGGTTGTGCTTGTGCCTTCTGAATAGAAGGTCCCGAGTTCTCTCCTCATTAGTGAGTATGAAGTTCTGTAAGACAAGAAAATTAGAGCAATAAGTTGAATCATTATAATAGGTTTGAAAAACAGATGCTCTCAGGGTGAAAATCCCTTTATCTACAAAAAGCTTGAGGAATTGGGCTTCATGTGGTTAAAGTGTGTGTGTAGAGGGGGATATTGAGGTGGTAAAACTCACCTCAACCCGTAATTAAAGTATGAGCCTGCAGTACTGATCCCAACTCCTATGAGCTTGTCTGATGTACTAGCCTATGGGCTAAACATGATCATAACCATCTGCACCACAGGTTAGGATCTCTGGATTGTGTGCTCCCTCCCACCTATGTGCCCGCTTTTGTGAGGCCACCATAGAAATCCTTCCACAGCTGGTGAGTGGCAGAGATTTTACTAACCTAAGTAGTTACTCTGCTGGTAGCCCTCCGGGGGCTTAATAATTGTGAAGGGTCTTGCCTGGTCCCCCTTCACACTTGTTTGAATTTCACTCATTCTGCATAGTATTGTTGCCTGTTTTTAAAAAAAAAAAATAAATAAATTTATATCCCTGGTAACATTGTAATCTCTCCATACTGTGACTTCTCACAAAAGAACATAAGTTGGATTGTACATGTCCAACACTGCAAAATCTTACTATATGGTCAAATATACATATTGTTATTCTTGTATTAGTAATTAGAATACCATCTTGTTAGACACAAGGGACTACAGTGAGAAGCTTCATAGAGGGAAGCTTTAACCTTTAAAGTATGTCAATATAATATCAGAAGCTGATGTCATTTTAAAAGCAAACAAACCCCAAAACTATACAAAACAAAAACTGAAACACTGTTAATGAATTCAGATGTTTTAAAGGTCAACAATGCACTGATCTTTCTGAATGCAGAAAGCGTTTTGGTAAATTGGGTTATTAATCTCTGCTTTAGAGGAGTTTTTGAAGAGTTCTGAGCAGTGCTAAAGAGATGCTTGAGGCACATGAAGCATAAACGTAGGGAACATTTATGTTTCCCAATATTAGGCCATAGGTTGTGGTTTGAGAGTATTTACGTGGTTTCTTCTTTTGCATCTGTTGGAAAAGACAAAAAGGATGTCGAACAATTTTTAAATATTTTATCCTCCATGACTTTTAAAAAACATAATTTTGAGGGTTTTTTTAACAAAAACAACAGCTAACAAATCACTCCTATGTTGAAATTATAAAATATTTTAAATGAAACCATGTGTGACCAAAATGAACCCAAATTATATGTATCTAAAATCAGTGGGGGTTCTCCATGATGGTGTGTGTGTGTGTGTGTGTGTGTATATTGCCAGTTGCACCCTCTTCTGCTTTGTTGTTGTCTTGGGCAACAGCGTACTGAATAATACTCAAACCCAATTTTTTTTCAGAGAAAACAATATCTTATTGCACATATTTGCAGGTCTTGGTTCAAAAATTTGCTGTTGATTCATCAAGTAATTAAAGAAGAAATTGCTCTATTTCAGAAAACTTTGTTGTAGTTCTCCATACATACTGTGTTGAATCCATTTACTGGCAATATTTTGTGCTTGTAGATAGGTTAGAATTGTTTTGTATCCTCTTACTATAGAATACTTCTGCTATAGAATGTTTAATGTACTGTATGTTTATATACAAGTAACTGTCTGTATCTTTCATATCTTCAGTTAATGTTTGCATTTCTGAAAGTAATAATACTGTAACCCTGGGGTCACAGCTACATCATCTTACTGAATTATTTGTATATCTTACATAACAGAAATCCTCAGTCTGTGTGTTTTCCTTTGTGGATTCATGAACTCTCACAGTGTCACATTTAATCACACTTTCCACATGCTGGGTATCCTGCAGGGCAGTAAGTAACTCGAACCTACAGAGGTAATTCCTTCATAGTCTGAAGCATGTTTAACATCTGTATAAAAATAGGATATGAGTAACTCAGCTGAAAAAGCACCTACATTCACATCTTAAAGCATGGTTTAAATCAAACTCAATGCCACTGTCAAATCAAGTTGGAGGTTACTCAAGACCACATCATAAAATAACATTGTTTACAAAATTTAGTACCAGTGGTAAAGCTACTTGAGGGGGGAAAAAAACACCTGATGAGCAAAGAGAGTGACTGAATCATCTCTTTGTTGTAAAAAAGGGTAGCTCTTGGCAGAACCGGTGCAACCATTTAGGCGACCTAGGTGGTCGCCTAGGGCACAAGGATTTGGGGGGGTGCCATTTTGTTCGGCAGCCACCGTGGCGGCCAGATCTTCAGCCACCCTGGTCGCCACCAGCATTTAGGCAGAGGGAGCTGGGGCAGAGGAGTATGGGGAGGGCAGCCTGCAGCAAGTAAGGTGGGGGAGCGGCATGCAGGGCAACTCTCCACCCCAGCTCACCCCTGCCTCGTCTCCTCCCCGAGCACTCCATGGCTGCTTCACTTCTCCCGCCTCCCAGGCTTGCAGCTCCTAAGCTGTTTGGCGCCGCAAGCCAGGAGAAGTGAAGCAGCGACAGCGTGCTCGGGGAGGAGGCAGGGCAGGGGTGAGCTGCTTTACTTCTCCCACCTCCCAGGCTTGTGATGCCAATCAGCTTAGGCGCCGCAAGCCTAGGTGGTGGGAGAAGTGAAGCAGTGACGGGATTCTCGGGGTGGAGACGGAGCAGGGGTGAGCTGGGG
>NC_133769.1:78475275-78483833 GCF_003597395.2 Chelonoidis abingdonii | reverse complement strand
GCCTCAGGGTGGAGGGGGGGAGCTGCCACGGGGAGGGGGGGGCGCCTCAGGCCGAGTGAGGGGAGGGCGCAAGGTGGAAGTTTCGCCTAGGGCACAAAACATCCTTGCACTGGCCCTGGCTCTTGGAAGTCACTTGTGGAGCATTTCAGGAAACTCCATGTAAATTGCATGTAATAGATTAAGCTAGCTATGCATCACTACAAAACTCTGGTTGCAGATCTTAATTTGTTGCTTCCTGATTGGATCCAAAATTAGAAGAGGCATATTTTCCAGTTTTTATGTAACTGGAATTTCAAAAAAGCAAATGAAGTCTTTGGCAGGTGATTCCTGCCAAAATCTCCCTACGTCTTGCAAGATAGAAAGATTATAAAATCTAATCCAAACTTAGATGTGATTTGAAATGGACCAGTACCATTAAACCTACTTTACATTCAAATATTGCTGCTTTGACTAATTTGTAAAATGGGTGTACATTGAATTACATTTAGAAGGCTAGAGAGTGTCCAACTGCCACTACAATAACAGGAGGGAATGGACCGAGGCAGAGGTACCAAAATGAAAACTTAATTATTTTGTTTTAAACGACTGAATAAAACAGAGATTATTTTTAAAGTAAAAAATCTCACATTGGTAATTTTGTGTGTGTGTACTCTGTGTTTTATAAAGCAAGGTTACATGTTCAAACCCAAAACCTGGATGAACATTGAATGACGTGATTTTAGAGATTTTTCACAATACATTTCAGTTGTATAAAATAAATTCCTATCACAAGCAAAAAATCCCTGAGCTATCTCATAAGAATGGCCATACTGGGTCAGATCAATGGTCTATCTAGCCCAGTATCCTGTCTTCCAACATTAGTGAATGCTTCTGAGGGAATGAACAAAACAGGCAATCATCGAGTGATCCATCCCCTGTTGTCCACTCCCAGCATTTGCCAGTTAGAGGCTAGAGACATCCTGAGCACGGGGTTGCATCCAGGACCATCTTGGATAATAGCCATTGATGGATCTATCCTCCGTGAACTTATCTATTTCTTTTTTGAGCCCTATTATAGTTTTGGTCTTCACAACAGCCCTTGGCACCATTCCACAGGCTGACTGTGCACTGTATGAAGAAGTACTTCCTTATCTTTGTTTTAAACCTACTGTCTATTAATTTCTTGGAGTGACCCCTGGCTCTTGTGTTATGTGAAAGAGTAAATCACACTTCCCTATTCATTTTCTCCGCACCATTCATGATTTTATAGACCTCTATCATATCCTCTCTTAGTCATCTCTTTTCCAAGCTGAACAGTCCCAGTCTTTTTAATCTCTCCTCATATAGAAGCTGTTCCATACCCCTAATAATTTTTGTTGTCCTTCTCTGTACCTTTTCCAATCTTTTTCAGATGGGGTGACCAGAACTGCATGCAGTGCTCAAGGTGTGGGCGTACCATGGATCTCAATTAATATGTGAAGATATTAATGCCTGTTTTCTTAAACTGGTGATGTTTGGGAGAAACCTAAACATGAGATCAGAAAAAGATTGACATTTTCACTATTTAAGGGATCAGCTGATACCATATCAGTATAAAAATGTAACTAAATACTAAATCTTGAATCAAGAGAAATTTTTATTTGGTGAAGTAGTAACCCACTGACCTGAGCATTGACAAGATTGAAACATTTCATTTCCATGTTGCCTCTTTTAAACATTTGTCTTTTTTTAAACATTTTGAAACAAAATGTCATTTCAATGTGAAAAATGCTGATATGGTGACATTTTGTGAATTCATGTAAATTTTGCCAAATTGATCGTTTCTAAAAAATACCAATAATTTAAAAAATTCAAAAAAAATTGTTTCAGCATTTTTTAGAACAAAACATTTTAATTTTTCAGATTGAAATGACTTGCAATTTCAATTTTTTAAAAAATCAAATGTTTAAAAATGATCATAATGGAAATTAAATGCTTCAATCTTGTCACAACACATTTTATTTGACTCAAAACAATTTTTTTTCAGCTTTTCAAAGTTGTCATTTAACCAAAAAATCCATTATTTGCCAAGCTCTAGGCTGATAGCATCCTGTGTATACTACAAACTTGAAGGAAAGTGCTACAGCTGCTCCCAGCACTAGAATCTATAAACTAAAAAGTGAAATATACCAGGTGTGTTTTCTTTAGTGGTTATGCTAAGTAAACAAAACAGTTCCTAGCCCAGCCACTAACGGCAATCTACAACAGAGATTTAGAGATAGTAAATTCTTGGTGTAACCTCTTCACACTCTCCTCCTGCCTGCAGATCACTGCCCTGTGACCTTCTTCTGCAGTCATCTCAGCTCTCAAACTGCCTTCCTACTTCACAGCCAGTTCCCAGGAAAATACCTCCAGCCTTCTGTTCCTTCCTGCATGCGTCTTTTGGCTTTCTGCTGATCTTGGTCCCCTCTGATCTCAGGTTGCACTTCTGTTTCCTGTACTGGAGGAATTATAGATCTACTCTAGTAGCTGTCTGTTGAACTGGGAGTTAACACAGTGCCCAGTAATGAGCAAGCAGCTTCAGTTTTGATTTTAGTTTTTATTTTGTAAAACATTTATATATTCTGGTCTCTCTTGGGTCCGGTACTATTCAATGTTTATATTAATGATGTAAATGATGGAGTGCAGAGTATGCTTATAAAATTTGCAAATACCATTCAAGCGAGGATGGGTTGCTAGTACTTTGGAGGACAGAATTAGAATTCAAAATGATCTTGATTGGAGAAATATTCTGAAATCAATACGATGAAATTTAGTAAAGACACGTCCAAAGTGCAACACTTTAGAGAGCAAAAAATCAAATGTACAAATACAATGTGGAGTATAATGGCTAGGCTGTAGGGCTGCAGAAGAGGATGTGGGATTGTAGGGATCACAAATTGAAGATGAGTCAACAGTGTGATGCTGTTGCCAAAAAAAAAGGCAAATGTCATTCTAAAATGTTGTACCAGGAGTGTCACATGTAGGATGTGGGGGGTTATTGGTCCATCTGTCTCACCTACTTAGTACTTCAGCTGAGGCCTCACCAGTGCCGTGTCCAGTTTTGTGCACTACACTTTAAGTAAGATGTGGACAAATTGGAGAAAGTCCAGAGAAGAGCAACAGAAGTGATGAAGTTTAGAAAACATGACCTATGAGGAAAGGTTAAAAGAACTGGTTATATTCTGTCTAGAGAAGACAAAGTTGAGAGAAGACATGATTACAGTCTTCAGATATGTTGCGGGCTGTTATAAAAATGATCATGTTCACTGACGAAAGGACAAGAAGTAATTGACTTAGTTTGCAGCCAGGGAGATTTAGGTTGGCTCTTAGGAAAAACTTTCTAACTACAAAGACAGTTAAGCACTGGAAGAAGTTATCTAGGGAGGCTGGTAAAACAGGGGTTGGCAACCTCTGGCACGCGTCTCGCCAGGGTAAGCACCGTGACAGGCTGGGCCAGTTTGTTTATCTGCCGCGTCAGCAGGTTCGGTGGACTACGGCTCCCACTGTCCGCGGTTCGCTGTCCCAGGCCAATGGGGGCGGTGGGAAGTGGCGCAGGCCGAGGGATGCGCTGGCCGCGGCTTCCTGCTTCCCGCTTTGGCCTGGGACGGCAAACCATGGCCAGTGGGCACCGCGATCAGCCGAACCTGCTGACGCGACAGATAAACAAACTGGCCTGGCTCGTCAGGGTGCTTACCCAGGCAAGCTGTGTGCCAGAGGTTGCCGACTCGTGCTGTAGAATATTCATCACTGAGGGTTTTTAAGAACAGATAGAGAAACACCTGCTAGGGATGGTATAGGTATACTTAATCCTGACTTGGTGGGGGAGGGGGCATGTAAACTTGATGACTGATTGATGTCCCTTTCAGCCCTACATTTCTATATTTTTTTTATGATTCTGAATGGTTCTCAACTACATCTGAATTTAGAACTTTTTTAAAGATCTGCCAGCTCTTCAAAGATATGCACACATAAATGAAAATCTGACATTTTGATTTGACTATTTTTCAGTCACATTGGGAAATATTCAACAGAGAAAATAGACTAATCTAACCTTCTGCAGTATGTTTATTCAGACTTCAAAATAATTGCAGTTTCCTACGTTTCATGTCATTAGCATTTTTTCTGTATTAGTCTTTTCATATAATATAAAAACTGTGAGAACAGCTGAGTAATTTCCATGTAGTTTAAATCTTGTTTAGTTCCTTAATTGGCTTCATAGCCCAACAACTTCTGTATCAACTTTAAGAGTGCAGTTGTGCTTGTCAAATTGTATTACTTATGCGGCAGATTCTACCTTCAGGGGTGCTAAACTATGACTGACCATGCAACATTTCTGCTACAAACAGTAATTTTAGATGACAGTATTCTTTTGGTTCCTGTACATCTAGGAGGCAAATGCAAGAGCAGAGGTCATTGCTATCACATGCTATTACATAACTGGATAAAACAAAACATATATTTCTTTGCTTTCAACTTGTGCTTTCATACTCTGGAGATATTTACATGTACATAACTCAGACATCCCAGACTTAAATGATACACTTTAAAAGAATTACAGCATTTACGCATATTTTTCTGAAGCATGAATTCACAAGCGGCTTGTAGTGAAGTTTTAGCTCTGTTATTAAGTTACCACTCAAAACCCAAATATGATAAAAATAATTTGATTGTAAAGACCAAGGTCAAATCCACTGTTACAATGAGACGTTCTCTGTAGAAGTCTTACTATGTAAATTCCAAGAAGAAAATCTTTGGCACCTTTCAACTAAGAGAAGTCAAAGCTCTTGACAACTGGGTGCTATGTAGTATTTCAGATAAAAAGGAAACTTGACCACTGAATGTCCTTTAGCTCTTAATGCAAGAAGAGGTAACTGCGTTTTGTAAATATCAGCATCACAAAGGTATCACCAACATGGAGGAAATTCAGAGAACAACAAAACTAAAGTAATTAAGGGGCTTGCGAGTATTGACTCCTGGAAAAGATCTAGAAAGATGTATACAAGGATCTTGGCCAAATGAGGACTGCTAAGTGCTATGAATATAGTCTACAGCTTTTTGATGGCTGTAAATGATGACATGTAAGCAGGGGTTAAAGTAGTATTAAACACTTATTGGTATGGGGACCCAACTCCAGGCTTCTGGAAGGGGCGGGAGTGGGGGTCAGGCTCCCCCAGCCAGCCCATCTTTACTGGCCCACACTGCCTGGGGTTCCGGCGGTGATTTAAAAGGGCTCAGGGCTCCAACCGCTGCCACAGTAGCAGCAACAGCCAGGAGCCCCAGGCCCTTTTAAATTGTCAACCCTGGGGCAACTGCCCCTTTTGACCCCCCCTCAACCCCTCAGTGTACTGGCCGGTACCGGCCTCTTGCTGGTATGCCATATGGGCCTACATTTACCCCTGTGTGAAAATTAATTATGGTATTTCCTAGATATAGATATTAAATCTAAAGAACAAAAAGTCTATTATCAGACTGTATCTCTGCCTCACTGTAGCTAATCACTATGAATCATCCTAAATCATCAGGTGACATGTAATCCTTGACATCAGCTAACACTCTTCCCAGCATCTAAGCATATGCCATCAGCCTAAAGCATTAAGTTCCAAACAAAAAAAACTTTACATCTAGTAATTAATAAATCTGAGTTTTCTGTACCATAGTACAGTCCCCAAGTCAGCAATAACTACAGGATTTTAGATGGTAGTCACTTGACTTGTTTGTTTATTAAAGACTATGAATTGGAGGATGGAAAATGAAATATGCTAAAATATTACCTTAACTTCTTTTTCTTGAGTTTTTGAAAGCATAACATTTATAGCTAAAATAGAGAAATCTGTCAAAACATTAGGATATAGTTAGAAATCTCTCATGCACTGTGATTTGAGTACACAAAATATATAGCAGGGCTATCAGTAGGGTTTGAGATTGAAGGACTGCAACTTCTATCTTCCAAAAGGGTGTATAGAGAGAGCATATATATGTTTTGAGTATCTCATTTAAACTGACTTTTATTTCTTTATATTAATGTTAAATATAATATTGTCCCTTGGTATATGGTTTAAATGACATCCTTTAAATATATGCAGTGTTGTTGTAGCTGTTTTGGACCCTGGATATTAGAGAGACAAGGTGGGTGGGATAATATATTTTATTAGATCAATTTCTGTTGGTGAGAGAGAAACTTTTGAGCTTACATAGAACTCTTCTTCAGGTCTGGGAAACACACTCACTGCTAAATACAAGGTGGAACAGATTGTTTAGCATAAGTAGTTAACACATATTTTAAGGGACCATTCCGGCAGGGGGAGTGGGGGGGGAGGATTAGTGGGTTACAGATTGCTGTAATAAGTCATACATGCAGTATGTCTTTTCAGTCCATACCTTCTAGAATTTAAGCTTCCAGGCTTGTGTTTTGAAAGTGTTGTGAGGATTTCCTTTGAGGATGAGGACTGATAGGTCAGATAAAATGATTTCTTTGTGAAAAGCGTTCACCCACAGGTGATGTGATGTTTTTGTCTTTTATCATTTTTGTGTGTATAACAGAGTTCTAGTCAGATTACCATTGTCTGATAATATATCAAACCTATAATAAACTGCATAGACAAAAGTAGGCACTGTGGCTAAAATTTTAAAAAGCGCCATAGTCACTTAAGTGCTTAAATTCCACTTTCAAAAGTGACTTAGGAGCATAAGTTTCATAGTCCATCTATTGATAGAATATATAGCATATTATATATAATTGCTGTATAAAATATGCCAAAAGAGGTTAAACTTCTGAAATCAGAATAGAAAAAAGACAATGTTCATGAAACATAGTCTATAAAAAACATGTTTGAATAGTGTTTGAAATTAACTTCTTTGCGTTTCACCTAGTCTGAATTATAAAGCCGAAGAATTCACAGGATGCCTTACAATATGGTTTCTGAAAGCTGTTTTTTCACCACAGAAATATTGGAAGGCCATAGAAATTACAGTGAGTGGAGTGTTTTGTTATTTTATTTTATTTTATTTCTGTTGTAAATCCCACTCATTCCTTTGTTTCCTCTGCTTCAAAAAATAGCCTTTCCCGATTGCATACTGTGCTGACATAGCTACACAGCAGCAATAGTAGCAGCATAACTAGGGCCATTTATCACTGCGTGAACTAATTAATTTAAAGAACAAAAGAGACTACAAGATGATAATTCAATTAAACACAAGAAAGTGTTAAAATAATACTACCTCTGAGGCATATGCCTACTAAATCCAAGAACCCTTTTTAAGGTCTCTTGTACTGCACCTAGCGTATTGACTGCCTTGGGAAGAATTCTATATATCTACATATTCAATTTGGTTACTGGGAATTACAGTATTGCAATAAAATGAATGTACCAGTTTATGTGTACAGTATGTACATATCTGGCATTGGTAAAATAATTTTCTTAGTAGTATTTGATACTTCTTGTGAATGCTTCTAATTGAAGACAATGAAGGCCAGCAGAATGAAACTGATTTTACGTGCATTATTATTTGTCATTGATAGTATAATAGTGGTGAGGGGCTACAACTGGGTTGGGATCCCACTGTGCTAAGTTTTTCAAATATACAGTAAATGTTAGTCCCTGTCCAGGGAGTTTACAGTCTAAGGGCTTGTCTACAATGGCAGTTTACAGCACTGCAACTTTCTCGTTCAGGGGTGTGACACCCCCACCACCCCAAGCATAGCAAGTTTCAGCACCAGTGTAGACAGTGTACCAGCGCTGGAAGCCGCGCTCCCAGCACTGGTAGCTACACCCCTCGTGGAGGTGGATTTTTTACAGTGCTGGGAGACCTGTCTCCCAGTGCTCTGCCATGACCACACAAGCCATGTTAAAGCGCTGCTATGGCAGCACTTTAGCGTTGCCAATGTAGACTAGCCCTAAAAGACAAGTTGTAACACATAGATGAAACAAACAAGTGAAGGTGATATGAGGGAGAATGGGTAAGGAAAATAACAGGAACTTTAGCACAGCATAGCTGTGTGCACAATTCAAAGCCAATTAGAGGCAACACTTTTCTAGAGCAAAACTAGGATTTCCTTGTTTTTTTCATGTCTAGATTTTTTTCAACCAATGTTGTTAGGTTTCTTTTCGAAGTTTTAACATGGTTTTTGTGGCCCAGCTAAGAGCTTGAGAACTTGCATATGAAATGAAATGAAAGGAACAGAGAATTATTTCACAGAACATTATTAAAACAATTACTTTGATCAAATACTATTTTCTAAACTGAAATTTGTTGAGAATGTCAAAGTTTTTCCTTTCCTTAACCACAGCAGCATAAATCCATGTTCAGGGATAAAAACTTCAATCACAAGTAAAGACTACCTTTATTTTAAATATGATCTAAAGTTTGACTAAGAATCATTTGAAATATGGTCCAAGTGTGCTTTCTGATTCCTGGTAACTAAAATATCATAGAATCATAGAATATCAGGGTTGGAAGGGACCTCAGGAGGTCATCTAGTCCAACTCCCTGCTCAAAGCAGGACCAATTCCCAACTAAATCATCCCAGCCAGGGCTTTGTCAAGCCTGACCTTAAAAAC
>NC_133769.1:78422650-78474767 GCF_003597395.2 Chelonoidis abingdonii | reverse complement strand
CTGTAACCCCTAGGTCCTTTTCTGCAGAACTGCTGCCTAGCCATTCGGTCCCTAGTCTGTAGCAGTGAATGGGATTCTTCTGTCCTAAGTGCAGGACTCTGCACTTGTCCTTGTTAAACCTCATCAGATTTCTTTTGGCCCAGTCCTCTAATTTGTCTAGATCCCTCTGTATCCTATCCCTACCCTCCAGCGTATCTACTACTCCTTCAAGTTTAGTGTAATCTGCAAACTTGCTGAGAGTGCAGTCCACGCCATCCTCCAGATCATTGATGAAGATATTGAACAAAACTGGCCCCAGGACCAACCCTTGGGGCATTCCGCTTGAAACGGGCTGCCAACTAGACATGGAGCCGTTGATCACTACTCGTTAAGTGATGCCATAAGTTACTTAAACATGTAATTAAAATGTAATGATCCACCCTTTGAGCTCTAGCTTGACTGATGGCATCTGCTGTGTTAAGCCTTCAAGTCATTGTGGTTTGAATTAAAGCCACTTTCAGCAGTGCAATGGGAGGCATCTGAGATATAAAACAGGCAAAGACCCTTCTGAGCCTGTTCACGGCCAATTTTTCACTTTAATTTTATTTGGCTTCAGCTTAAAGTTGGAGGCAAATAAGCTAGACCAGATGGATGCGTTTTCTCCCAATCTTCTGCTCCCTCTTTTAAGTAATTATGTATGACTTCAGTTCAACTGTGGCACCTTCTGGGACATTTCAGGAAATGATGATTGTTAAAAATTCGCTTCAAAAAGCATGTTTTAAATTGTTCTGTAATTTAAAAAATAAAATGTTCATTTTGATAATAGCAGTGCTGCTCCCCAGATAGTTTTGGTGAGAGAATCACGTTTCAGATGATGGAGGCATTTGACCCTTAGCTTTGTGTTTTATTGTGTACAAGAGATATGCAGTCTATTTTCCGTCAACTTTCACTATACCAATAAACACAACTACTTGATGCTGTGTGTAATGCCTTATGTAAAATAAATCATGTGGGTGAAGTCCTGGCCCCACTGAAGTCAAAATGGCAAAAATTCCATTGACTTCAGTAGGGCCAGGAGTTTACTCATGGTTTCAAGAATTTAGAATAACAGACTAATGGTCAGTCCCAGAGAGTTCAATGGGAGTTTTGTCAGAATGCCAACTTGATAATCTTGTTTTAGACTGTTACTCCAGAAAATGGTGGTGTATGAAAGTCTTCTGTCATGAGGTACCCACATCCTGTCCCTCTTTGGGGTAGATGAGGGGTCAGAGTTGTGATACCACTGTGATTGCAGTCTACCAGATGTTTTTTAGACTGACAGCCATATGGCCCATTGATCAGAGTCATTATGGCTGCTCTTGGGGTTCAGGGCTGTATGGCCTAATGGCTAGAGTCAATATGGCTGCCTTTGGCGTTCCGGGCTGTATGGCCCAATGTCCAGATACAGGGGCCAACACCAAAGGGGGGAGTGGCAGCAAGGGTAGGGGAGCCTGGGGCCACCTAACTTCACGGGTCCCGGGCCAGAACCCTGTCAGTGGCGAGTATGTTTGTCACCAGTCAGTGGGGATCCTACTGCAACACGCTGACCTTATGTGAGTGGGAGATACAACTCATTCTGCCTTCTTGTCCCCTTCCTACTGTGTCTTCTGAACCTGTAGCCCATATATCGTTGGGGTTTCTGGGTTCTCTGATGTGGGTAGTTCCCTGGAACTCTGACTCCCAGGGCCATCTTTAGGTATACACAACATATGCAACTGCTTAGGGTACCCAAACATTTGGGGCACCACAGGGATAGCAGGTAAGAGCGGGTTGGTTCCCGCATGCTGTAGTCTCCTTAGGCAGGTGCTGTATTCACAGAGCCAAATGTGCTGGCCCAGCGCATTCTGTGTGAAGGAGCGGGTATGGAGCTATCTGCGAGGAACTGTGAGTCACTGCCACTGTGAGGCAGGCCGGGCAGCTCGGTATCCTTTGCTGCCTCATCTCCCACCCCCTTGGGCTGCGAGCCTGAGCTGCCCCAGCGTCTGCTGTGTACGAAGCTCAGTGTGCATCCGCAATGGGGGGAGATGGTTCTGGGGGTCCACAGGCGGGGTGGTGACTGTGTCCCAAGTCTGACATAGGGGCACCAGTTTAATAATAATGCGTAGGGCCCCATGAATCCTAAGGACAGCCCTGCTGACTCCCGGCAATGAACTGTAGGTAGCAGTTCTCCGGTCTGGTCCCTGGGATCTCTCGTTCCTGCAGTCAGGGGCTGTAGCGGCTCCTGGCCTGGAGCCTCTAGCAAGTGTGCTTCCTCCTCAGTGGCCAGCCCAGATTGAGCTGAGCTGCTCTTTTATACTAGCACAGCAGTTGGAGCATGCCCAGAACAGTCTGGGGGTAGGACTTCCTCCACCCATAGTGTGGGATTAACTCTTTCTCGTCTAGTGCGGGGTATGCACACCCTGTCACAGCTTCACATATGATATAGTGTAAATCCAGTTTTACTTTCAGTCTTGATTTCAGAGGGAGTCCTTTATGACTAAAGACTGCAAGCCCGGCTCCAAAATAATAATCTGCTGACATGCTGATTATTTAATTTGAACTGAAAATGTCAAAAAGAAACATTAAAGTTTTTAGTATTACACAGCATACATAATGTGACAATATAACACTAATACATACATGCCTTTCTCCCAAGCTGTAAGCTGCAGGTGCCATAACTAGAGGTGCACGAGTTGCATACTTCCATTTCATAGAGAGGAGCCTCTCAACAAGATGTTTTTGGTAGGGGTCTAGTCATTGAAATTCACTTCCTTTATTGGTCCAAGCCTGTTTATCTTCAGAGGAGCGATGTTGGGGGTGTTTTAAGCTTGTATATGAGGGAGAGTGAACTTGAGTTTAGTGTGGGGGTGCTTGCGTGGTGGTGGTGGCCTGTGGTATACAGGAGGTCAGACTAGATGATCTAGGGGTCCCTTCTAGCCATACACTCTAGGACTCATCACCTTTTTATGTTTTAGTTCATGGGTGCCGGAAATAGGGGTGCTGCAGCACCCCCTGTTTTAGCTCATAGGTGCTGGAAATAGAGGTGCTGCAGCACCCCCTGACTTGAAGTGGTTTCCATTATATGCGGGGTTTACAGATTGGTTCAATGGTTCTCAGAACTCCCTATAAAAATTGTTCCAGCACCCCTGTTTTAGTTAGTAATTTCAGGTTTGAAGGTAAAAAGATACTGCCAGCTTTGCTGATTGGCAACTAATTTTAAACATGTCTCAGTGTTCTGAATAGGTGCGTTTCATTAGCCATTCCAGAGTTTCTGTTGAAAAAGTGTCTTTGTGGTATTTTTATTGTTTTTTTTAAATCAGTTAAAACCAAAACAAACCAAAAATAGACTATTACCAACCTCGCAGGAAAGTTATGTGCCTTAGGCCCTGATTCTGGAAAGCACTTAAATGTACATTAAAGTTCATTTCTTTGTATGTCTGCTTTTAATCACCTGCTTAACTTAAAACACCTGCTAAAAACCTATTAATTCAATGGGACTTTAGCAGGTGTTTAAAGTTAAGTACATGCTTAAATGCTGTCCTGAATAGGATGCTTTCTTGAATTGGTACCTTAAAATGCTAATATGGTAGAGCTTTTTGAGATCATTGGATGGACAGTGCTATAAAAACAGCTGCTTGTTGTTGTTGATTATGGTATTGCAATTAATTTGCTTCCCATTCTCTAATCAAAATAATTTGACATGTTCAGAATTAATTTGCTAGACTATAGGCCAGATCCTCAGCTATTTTAGCTGGCCAAGCTCCGAAGCTGATTTTGACTCTATAACTTTCGAAAATCCTTTAATACACATAGTTATGAATTATGTACCAGTAACCACAAATAAATATTATTATAGTTTTAACTTTATAGTGCTACTTTTCTGGACTTTTAAAAATTACCGTATATACTCGTTCATAAGCCAAATAATTTTGGTAAAAAAGTGACACATCAAAGAGCGGGGGTCGGCTTGCAAACAGGTCTACACCAAAATTTGATGATTTTAAACTCTGTGGAATTATTGAATTGACTATCTAATACATTGTCATTTTGTTTACCTGGAGCATCTGCAGGCATGGAGCCCCTCAGCTCCCTGTGGCAATGGTTTGCCATTCCCAGCCAATGGGAGCTGCGGGACATGGTACGCCACTTCCTGCAGCTCCCATTGCTGGGAATGGCAAATGGTGAATACTGGGAGCTGAGGGGCTCTGTGCCTGTGAACGCTCCAGGTAACAAAACATCCAGGCCTGCTAGCTGGGTGTCATAAACAGATAGCTAAGGGTTAATGTTTCTTTCATCTGTAAAGGGTTAACAAAGAGAACCAAACACCTGACAAGAGGACCAATCAGGAAACCGGATTTTTCAAAGCTTAAGGGAGGGAATTTGGGGTTTTTTCTTGGTCTTGGGTTTTTGTCTGGTCTGTGCTCTCTCAGCTATGAGAGGATCAATTTCCAATCTTTCTTATCTTCTGTTTCCCAGTTGTAAGTACAAGGTAGCAGAAGTATAGTCTTTTAAATTGTTTTGCTGTATTTGCATCTGTGTATCTGGCTGGTGGAGTCTTTATGTGTATTTGGCTATAAGTACTTTAAATTGTATTGTTTTTGGATAAGGCTGTTTATCCCTTTTCTATTGTTTATTCATTTTCTATAAGTTGAAAACCCTGTATCTTACCATCTAGATTACAGAGAACTGTTATTCTATTCTTTCTTTTTTTTTTTATTAAAAGTTTTGCTTTTTAAGACCTGTTGATTTTTTTTTCTAGTTGACCCACCAGGAAATTGGTGGGAGAAAGGAAAGACAGGGGGGAGGGGAAAAACTGCTCTCTGTGTTTAACTCTCCTTGTGTCCCAGGGCGGGAAGAAGCTAAGGGGGAAGAGAGATAGAATCTTTTCTGTTTCCTTGTCTTTGGGTTTGTCTCTTTGTGGAAGAGAGGAGACATGCTTCTTGGTATTGTGATGTAAAGAGGTTGCATCAGTAACTCTCAGGTTAGCCCAGAGAGGAAATTCTGGGTGGGAGAGAGGTGGGGGGAATGGTTTATTTCCCTTTGTGGTAAGACTCAGAGCCTCTGAGTCTTGGGGTCCCCCGGGGAAGGTTTTGGGGAGACCAGAGTGAGCCAAGACACTGGAAATTCTTGGCTGGTGGCAGCCTATCAGATCTAAGCTGGTAATTAAGCTTAGAGGGGTTCATGCTAGCTTCTCAGGTTATGAACGCTAAGGTTCAAATCTGAGTGAGGAAGCTATGATACTGAGTGAGGAAGCTATGATACTGCCAACCCCTGAAATATAGGGTCTGCTTATGAAAGGGTCTTACAGTTTTTGCTATTTTTACTTAACCATCTTGGCGGGTCAGCTTATAAATGAACAGGCTAATGAACAAGTATATACGGTATTTAAATATTAAATTCTAAATGTTATAATGCAGATTAATTTTGGGAATACACTCCAAAATGTACATTTAAAATAATTTCTATATTTCCTTTTTATAGGAATTTGCTGCACTGACAAAAGAGTTAAATGTGTGTAGGGAGCAACTGCTTGAAAAAGAGGAGGAGATTTCAGAACTCAAGGCTGAAAGAAACAACACAAGAGTAAGTATATACTAGACTTTTTATGAGTGTATGCTTTTAGCACTAACTTTGTATGAAGCAGAAGAAATACAACTGTGTGCTTATTATTTTCATTAATAATAATCATATCAAATTTGTCAGAACTTGTTTATATTGTGTAAAAAGATAAGTTTACTACAATTCTTCTACAGGAAAGTATGATATATTTTATGTGAGGGGAAACAAACCATTACAATTTTGCAGCTAGGTGAGGGGTACAGCTGGAGCAGCCCAGTTCCGGAGGCGGCGTAGGGGGTGGGAGGAATAGGAGCTGCAGCCAGCAGCTTCCCAGGGGGTCAGGGGAGGCTGGAGCCCCATGCCCCAAACCCAAGAGGGGCTAGAGCCCTGAACTCCATGCTGGGCTGAAGCCCTGAAGGGGCTAAAGTCCCATTCCATGTTGAAGCCTGGAGTCCTGCGCCCCAAGAGGTGCTGAAGCCCCATGCCCTGAAGGATGCTGAAGCTCAGAGCAGGGCTGAATCCCGGAGCCCCCAGCCCTGACCCTATATTTGAAAATATAGAAAACCCCAAAAATATTTAAATAAATGGTATTTTAATATTGTTTAACAGTGTGATTAAAACAGCAATTAATTGTGATTAATTTTTTTAATTGCTTGACAGCCCTAGTAGAAATATCTTTCAGTTCAGAACATAGTTGGCAATTCTTTCAACATGTGAGCCAAAATAGAACAGTACTGAACCACCTGTACCTATATTGACTGGCTCTGCACTGATGACAGCAAAACAAATGTTTTTATCAGTAAAATCATTTTGTGTAACTTTGAAAAAGTAGAAGGAGTAGAAATTTCTACAGTAACTTTTGTAGTCGCTACTGAGCAGAGGCGCTGACTTTCTAATGTGCTCGGCCCCTCCCAGCTGTGCCTCCATTCCTCCCCACCCCTGCCCTGCTCATGTTCTGCCCCTGCCCCTCCTCTTCCCACCCCATTCTACCTCCTCCCACGAGTGCACCCCACCCTCACTCCTTCCTTTCCCCTCAATGCGTACTGCATGCTGTGGAACAGCTGGCCCGTGACAGGTGGGGAGGCAGTGGGAGGAAAGGGGAAGCACTGATCAGCGGGGCCGTCGGTGGGCTGGAGGTACTGCCGGGAAAGGTGGAGAGCTGCAACCACCATTTTTTTCACATGGGTGTTCTAGCGCCGGAGCACCCAAGGAATAGGTGCCTATCCTACTATCTAATTTTAGTTTTGAAAGAATAACGATTCTTACAGTATATGGAAAGGTATTATAGGATCTCTTCTAAAGCTGGAACACAGAACAATGTGGTTCATTAATTGTGATAATCTCAGATATCAGGGAATATCAAAGGAGACCAAAACTAAAAATGAACATATGTTATGTTAAAATGAGGAAATTTTCTTTTCTGACCTAAGCCAGTTGATAATTCTTTGTTAAAGAATCCTTTCTTTTCTCAGCAAAGTTGCAGTTTGTAATCAGAATGAATGTAAATACGGTTGGGGGTGGTGATACAGTAAAGTATCTGTCTAAATTAACAGTTCAGCAAGCGATCTGATACAGAAGCTCTGTAAACTTTTTCATATTGTTTCTGAAAACTCCTGAAGGATATACTGTAGTAAGCTTGATTAAAAAAAATTATTTATTTAATGGTAACAGGTAAGATGCTTGTTTAAATTAGATATTAAAACTGAAAATTCTGTTTGTCTCCTATATTCTGTAAATATAACTGTTCGGAAGAGAAAAGCAGGACTCAGAAATCTGAGGTAATAGATTTAAGAGAGAAAACATATGTCATGTAAGTTCAGTGCTTGTGGAAGGTGCTTGCTGACAGCCCTGGAGAATGATGGTCCCTGTACACAGGACACTTGCAGAACAAGAAGTGACAGTGTAAGCTTTCTCAAACTGACCTGCTGATCTGGAGGACCAGCCAGAGCAAGAAGATAGCTCAGTCTCTTTGCCTGTTTAATCTTTTGAGGCTGTCAACAAAGGTACCAATTACTGTGAAATGTGGTGCCTTTTTTGTGATTTAGATAGTTGTAAAGTCAACTGGGAAGCACATGACATAGCACATCAAGCACATGTCATAGAAGGCTCTAAACATCCATGGTAACACACTTCTGTCACTAGTGATCTAGCAGGATATTAGCAAACAATCTAGAGGAGAGAGGCTATATATTCCTTTACAAATCTTCCCACCTATCTATTTCCACAAAACTCATAGATATTTAAGAGAAAACAATTTGAAATATCTCTGAAATATTTTAGAAATTTGAAAATGCGTGCCCTTAAAAACATAAGGTACAAGTTCTCTGCTGATGTAAACTGGTGCTGCCAGTTGATTCAGTGAACATTTGTCCTTCAACAGTGCTCACTTGCTTGGGATATTTTGTCCCCTTGGTGAAATCAGCAATTTTATGGGCTGCATCCTATTTGTTTTCCACTTACCAATAGTCCCATTGTCTTAAGTGGGACCAATGGTATAGGTAAGATGTGTGGATATGGCCCATAGAATCACATGGAACTGTTTTCAAACAAGTGAGACAAATAACTTCGCCATGTAAGAGCTCTATAGTGGACTGGATAGAGAGAGAAAATCTACTTAGATTTCAATGTACTCGCATGCTTGAGAATATTGCTGTACTGTGCCTAATCTATGCTTTATCAGTGCCTGCATTATGTTTAAGCACTGTATAATACTCTAGTCTTAATTTTTTATGGAATTGCTATTCAGAATTTACAAATAATTAAAATATTAAAAATGGATCATAAACTATGAAAAATGTGCTTTCCTATTTCTCTTTGTCATATGTAAAGAGTACAAAATGTATATTATCTGAGTATATTTATGAAACATATATTTAATTTGCTCTTTCATAACTGTGTAACCCAGCATCATATATGTTGAAACTTCCATACATTTATTGCATCATTTTAAAAGTACACTGAAAGCCAGATGCTCACTTAGTGTAAGTTTGAATAACTATATTTGATTTCAGTGGAAATAAACCATTCTGCACATATTCTACACCAATTGAGGATCTGGCCCTAAGTATCTAGATCCAAAATTAGTGGTATAAAAACAAACATCCTACCACAAAAGATCAGATCAAATGATTACATTTTTAACTTTAACTGACAGTATAGTACATTCAGATTTAATCATTCTCTTGCGTTGTGTTAGTGCAGGAATGCCAGAAAGTAAATCTGATTAGAAACTTACCCATTACTCCTTATGGTGCACTGACTCTCTGTGCAATACTAGATCTAATTTTAAGATCCTGATCTGCAAGATCTTCAGAAGACTGGAGGAACCAACTAGGGCAGAGCTCTTGACCTGCTGCTCACAAACAGAGAAGAGTTGGTAGGGGAAGCAGAAATGGATGGGAACCTGGGAGGCAGTGACCATGAGATGGTCGAGTTCAGGATCCTGACACAAGGAAGAAAGGAAAGCAGCAGAATATGGACGCTGGACTTAAGAAAAGCAGACTTTGACTCCCTCAGGGAACTGATGGGCAGGATCCCCTGGGAAAATAACATGAAGGGGAAAGGAGTCCAGGACAGCTAGCTGTATTTTAAAGAATCCTTATTGAGGGCACAGGAAAAAGCCATCCCAATGTGTAGAAAGAATAGTAAATATGGCAGGTGACCAGCTTGGCTTAACAGTGAAATCCTTGCTGATCTTAAACACAAAAAAGAAACTTACAAGAAGTGGAAGACTGGACAAATGACCAAGGAGGAGTATAAAAATATTGCTCAGGCGCAGGAGTGAAATCAGGAAGGCCAAATCACACTGGAGTTGCAGCTAGCAAGAGATATTTAGAGTAACAAGAAGGGATTCTTCAGGTGTGTTAGCAACAAGAAGAGAGTAAAGGAAAGTGTTGGCCCCTTACTGAATGAGGGAGGCAACCTAGTGACAAAGAATGTGGAAAAAGCTAATGAACTCAATGCTTTTTTTGCCTCTGTCTTGACAAACAAGGTCAGCTCCCAGACTGCTGCACTGGACAGCACAGTATGGGCAGAAGGTGACCAGCCCTCTGTGGAGAAAGAAGTGGTTCAGGACTATTTAGAAATGGACGTAGCACAACTCAGGGCCCGTGCGCTCATCCGAGGGGGCTATGTCATTGGCAGAGCCATGGCCGTTACTCTTTGAACTCATGGTGATCAGGGGAGGTCCATGATTGGAAAAGGCTACGTAGTGCCATCTTTAAAAAAAGGGAAAAGAGAGGAATCCGAGTAACAAACAAGCCAGTTCCAGCCTCACCTCAAGTCCCTGGAAAAATCAATGGAGCAGGTCCTCAAGGAATCATCGAAACCACTTAGAAGAGAGAAAAGGATCAGGGAAACAGTCAGCCATGGGATTGCAACTCAAGGGAACGTCAATGTCTGACTAACTACTAAGTGCCTTCTTGAGGAGATAACTGGGTCGTGATGAGGGGAAAGCAGTGATTGTATTCCTTGACTTAGCAAAGCTTTGAATATGGTCTCACCACAGTATCTCTTGCCAGCAATTAAAGAAAATAATGGGCTGGATGAACGGAACGTAAGTATAGAAAAGCTGGCTAGATCATCGGGTTCAATGGTAGTGAATTCAATGGCCCATTCTAGTTGGCAGCCAGTTTCAAAGCGAAGTGCCCCAAGGGCGGTCCTGGGGCCAGTTTGTCAATATCTTTCATATAATGATCTGCAAGGATGGGTGGAACTGCACTCTCAGCAAGTTTGCAGATGAACACTAAACTTGGAGGATGATAGATACGCTGGAGGGTAGGGATGAGGATACAGAGGACGTAGACAAATTAAGAAGACGGGACCAAAAGAAAACCTGATGAGGTAACAAGGACAAGTGCAGATCCTGTGCTTAGGAGGAAGAATCCATCCACTGCTACAGACTAGAGAACTTGAATGTCTAGGTAGCAGTTCTGCAGAAAAGGACCTAGGGGTTACAGTGGACGAAAAGCTGGATATGAGTCAACAGTGTGCCCTTGTTGCCAAGAAGGCTATTTGCATTTTGGGCTGTATAAGTAGGGGCATTGCCAGCAGATCGAGGGACATGATCATTCCTCTCTATTCGACATTGGTGAGGCCTCATCTGGAGTACTGTGTCCAGTTTTGGGCCCCACCCTACAAGAAGGATGTGAAAAATTGGAAAAAGTCCAGTGGAGGGCAACAAAAATGATTAGGGGGCTGGAGCACATGACTTAAGAGGAGAGGCTGAGGAGCTGCTTTCAACTACCTGAAAGGGGGTTCCAAAGAGGATGGATCTGGACTGTTCTCAGTGGTACCAATGTCAGAACAAGGAGTAATGTTCTCAAGTTGCAGTGGGGGAGGTTTAGATTGGATATTAGGAAAAACTTTTTCACTAGGAGGGTGGTGAACACTGGAATGGGTTACCTAGGGAGGTGGTGGAATCTCCTTCCCTAGAGGTTTTTAAGGTCAGGCTTGACAAAGCCCTGACTAGAATGATTTAGTTGGGGTTGGTCCTACTTTGAACAGGGGGTTGGATTAGATGACCTCCTGATGTTGCTTCCAGCCCTGGTATTCTATGATTCTAAGACAGGACCCAGGCTGTGTCAGGGACCATCTCTCTTTATGATCATGAACTACTTGACATACCAGTCATCAGGAGCTGATGGAGTCAACAGCATTGAAATGGGAGGCTCTTAGGAACAGGAGATTGGCCCACATTGATGTTTGGCCTGGGTCTGGTAATCTCCCTTCCTGTAGATACTAGTAAAATCATGGATCTTACTATGTGCAGTGTAAATTGTAAAACACATCCAGCAACAACTTTCATTTTATCAGTATCCCAGATACCTTAAATTTTCTTCCATAAAGATAAAAGGACAAGAAGGAGGGAAAGTAAACAGGAAGGGGCAAATAAAATAGTGTGGAACTCTAGAAATGTAGGGTTGGAAGGGCCCTCGAGAAGTTATCTAGTCCAGCTCTCTGCACGGAGGCAGGACCAAGTATACCTAGGCATCCCTGACAGGTGTTTGTCTAACCTGTTCTTAGAAACCTCTAGTGACAGGGATTCAACAATCTCCCTTGGAAGCCTAATCCATTGCTTAACTATCCTTATAGTTAGAACATTTTCCTTAATATCTAACCTACATCTCCCTTGCTGCAAATTAAGCTGATTACTTCTTGTCCTATTTTCAGTGGTATTGGAGAACAATTGATCACCAACTTCTTTATACCCTTCCAGTCTTCTTTTTCTCAAGACTTAAAAATGGCCACTTTTTTTTAAATATTTCCTCATAGTTCAGATTTTCTAAACCTTTTATCATTTTTATTGGTTTTCTCTGAACTCTTTAGTTTGTACAGTTCTTTCTTAAACTGTGGCACCCAGAAATGGCGATGGGACTCCAGTTGCTCCACAGGATCCAGGACCAATGGGGCTTACCTGGAGAAAGGAGCATCCACTGCTCAGGTTGTCGGTCCACTAGCTGCCAGTGCTGCCTCCTGCTCAGCATAGTCTGAGACCTCCATGCTCCCTGGCCTCCTCATTTGAATAATGGTGTGGCCCGGGGGAGAAGGGCATGGGGATCTGCATGTGCATCAGAATCCCACTAGTGCTGTCCCAGGCCCAGCAGAGGCCCGAGAGCCCAGGAGACAGTGGTTGTGCCATGGGGAAACCCAGCTGTCCATGATGCATGGCAGCCAGAAACCCCTGGGTCTGCCACCAAGCCTCCCCCTACTGCTCCCCTCCTGCCCCACACTAGCTCCACCAAGTGGTACAAACCTCTGGTGGGAGGAGGTGGGGCTGGAGCGGAACCACGGAGGCTGAGGACGCCTCTCTGCACCCATTACTTGCAGGAGCCCTCAGGCAGCCATCTGGCCAAGAGAAGCAAGTGGGAGAGGGGCAGGGGAATGGAGAAGACAGCCCTGGGTCTGGCCAAGAGGAGTGGTGGGTGAGGGACTGGGCCAAGTGGAGAGGAACCAGCGCTATGTCCACTTGGCTGCAGCATGCAGGTGGAGTGCTGGACCGGATCAGCGCATGGCGCCTTCTTTGGCAGGTTGCCCTGGGACACCCACCCTGGCTGCCTTCCCCAAAGGTCGACTCTGTTTGTCAAGGTCATTTTGAATTCTAATCCTGCCTTCCAAAGTGCTTGCAACCCTCCCACCGTGATGTCACCTGCAAATTTTATAAGCATACTCTCCTCTTCATTATCCAAGTCATTAATAAATATTGAATGGTTCCGGACCCAGGACTGGCCCCTGAGAAACCCACTAGATAAGTCATCCCAGTTTGACAGCAAACCATTGAAAACTATTTTTTGGGTATGGTCTTTCAACCACTTGTGCACCCACCTTATAGTAATTTTATCTAGACTGCATTTCTCTGGTGTGCATATGAGAATGTCATGTTGAACTGTGTCAAAAGGTTTATTAAAATCAAGATATATCACATCTACAGCTTCCGCCCCACCCCCATCCAGGAGGTCAATAACCCTGTCAAAGAAGGAAATTAGATTGGTTTGGCATGATTTGTTTTTGATAAATCTATGTTGGCTATTCCTTATAATCCTATTATCCTCTAGGTGCTTACAGTTTGATTGTGCAATAATTTGTTCCGGTATCTTTCCATGTATCCAATTTAGGCTGATTAGTCTGTAAACCCCTTAGTCCTCTTTGTTTCCTTTTTTAAATATAGGTGTTATGTTTGCCCTCTTCCAGTCCTCTGGGTTCTAACCTGTCCATGAGTTTTCAAAGATAATCACTACTGGTTCAAAGAATGTTTCAGCTAGTTTATTAAATACCCTCAGATGCATTTAATCAGACCCTGCTGACTTGAATACATATAACTTATCTAAATATTTCTTAAACTGTTCTTCTCTGTTTTGGTTTGCATTCCTTTCCCCTTCTTGTTAATGTTAATTGTTTTAAGTATCAGGTCACAGTTACTTGACTGAAGCAAAATAGGCATTGAACACTTCAGCCTTCTTGATGTTGTCTGTTAGTTGCTCTCCTTCCTCGTTAAGTAGAGAACCTACATTTCCCTTCATCTGTCTCTTGCTTCTAATGTATTTATTGCCTTTTATAGCTCTCACTAAGTGTAACTAATTTTGTGCCTTAGCCTTTTGGATTTTGTCCCTACATGCTTGTGCTCATCTTATTTTGTTCTCATCTTAGCGATTTCTCCATGTTTCTACCTTTTTGTATGATTCTTTTTTGATTTTTCAGGTCATTAAAGAACTCCTGATGGAGCGATCTTGGCCTCTTACTATTTTTCCTATCTTTCCTTTGCATCAGGATAGTTTGCTATAGCCCCTTAATATTAGGTCTTTGGCCTAATATTAGGCCAATTCTCCTGAATTTCATTTTCCCTTAGATTTTCTTCCCATGAGACCTTACTTTCCAATTCTCTGAGTTTGTTAAAGTCTACTTTGTTGAAGCCCATTGTCCTTATTCTGCTGGTCTCACTCCTTTCCCATCACTTTCATCCAAACTGCCTTCAATCTTCAGATTCACAACCAATTCCTCTCTGTGTATCAGAAGCAAGTCTACAATGTCCATTTCCTTGGTTGCTTCATCCACCTTCTGAAACAAAAAGTTGTCCCCAATACATTCCAAGAACTTACTGGATATTTTTTGTTTTGCCATATTGTTTTTCCAACAGATGGTAGTTATAATCTTCCATTATTACTAAGTCTTGTGTTTTGGATATTTCAGTTCAAAAAATGCCTCATCATCTTGATTTGGTGGTCTATGTAGACCACTAACATGACATTATCCCTCTTTCCCACCCCCCCATATCTTCACTCAGAAACTCAACTATTCTGCCTCTCTACCTTGGAACAAATGTATATATTCTTGATGTAGAATGCAACAGTTGCTTCCTTTTCCCCTTGCCTGTCTTTCCTGAACAAGCTACCCTCCATACCGCTATTCCAGTCATGAGATTTGTCCCATGAAGTGTCTGTGATGCCAATTAAGTAATAATTTAGCCTATGTACTAATATTTCCAGTTCTTCATGTTTATTGCCCATGCTCCTTGCACATTGTTTTAGACATCTAAGATGTTAAGCAGATTCCCCCACTGTCATCCCTCTTGTTGCTCTATGAACCTGTTGTAATTTTCCATGTCCTCCTCCCAAGATCTTGCCCTCTATTTAGGTCACCTTTTTTATGCCCACCAGTGGGCTTTTGTCACAAGCCACAAAGAAGGTATATAACGGAGGAATGGAGAATGCAGTCTTTCAGACCATGTATTTAATTATGTAATCTTCATTAACCTTCAAACACAAGTGATGGATGCATTATAAACTTGTACATGTAGCACCAGGTTAAGAAGACAAGGGTCTCTGTGGGAAGGAGAAGGGGAGGTGGCATTGATGGCTCATCTTGTGTCTACTTGCCACTACTATGGCAGGTGGAGAAGGTCTTTTGTCCCATATAATGAGATTGGAAGCACCTCTGTGACTGCTTGACATTATGATTTTGTAGTGAGCTCAGCAGCCTCAATGCATGTGTAGCTCATGTGGCTACACATGCTGCCCTCTTGCTATTTTATGCCTCTTGTTTACAAATCACACTAATGTGCTCAGTATAATGGGATGTGTGAGATAATGACATCATACTGCATAACACAGTACTATATTAAATTGAAACACAAGAGGAAAGAGACAGCAAATGGAGCAGTCCAAGACCTCAGAATCCCTTAATAACCACCCTTTGGTAGTGGTCCTTCCCCCCACCCCCATTCTTCTACCAAAAGTAAAAGTCTGTTACATATCACAGACTGATAATAGATATTTAGAGGTCTGATGCTGAAATTCTATTAATAAAATTAGCCCAGATGCTCTAGGGGTGATCCCAGCAATTACAGGCTGATAAGTCTAATTTCAGTCCTGGGAAAATTGGTTGAAACTATAGTAAAGAAAAGAATTATCAAATATATAGTTGAACATGATTTGTGGTAGAAGAGTCAACATGTTTTTTGTAAAGGGAAATCATGCTTCTCCAATCTACTAGACTTCTCTGAGGGGGTCAACAAGCATGTGGACAAGGGGGATCCAGTGGATGTAGTGTACTTAGATTTTTCAGAAAGCCTTTGACAACGTCTTTCACCAAAGGCTCTTAAGCAGAGTAAACTATCATGGGATAAAGGAAGGTCCTCTCATGGATCAGTAACTGCTTAAAAGTTAGAAAATAAAGGGTAAGAATAAATGGTGAGTTTTCAGAATAGGGAGAGGTAAACATTGGTGTCCTCCAAGGTCTGTACTGGAATGGGACCAGTACAGTTCAGATCTGGAAATGGGGTAAAAAGTGAAATGGCAAAACTTGCAGATGATACAAAACTACTCAAGATAGTTAAGTCCAAAGCAGACTGCGAAGAGCTACAAAAGGATCTCACAAAACTAGGTGACTAGGCAACAAAATGGCAGATGAAATTCAATGTTGATGTATGCAAAGTAATGCACATAATCCTAACAATACATACAAAATGATGTGTCTAAATTAGCTATTACTACTCAAGAAAGAGATCTTGGAGTCATTCTGGATAGTTCTCCGAAAACATCCACTCAATGTGCAGCGGCAGTCAAAAAAAGCTAACAGAATGTTAGTATCAATTAGGAAAAGAATAGATAATAAGACAGAAAATATCGTAATGCCACTATATAAATCCAAGGTACTCCCACATCTTGAATACTGTGTGCAGAAGTGGTTTCTCCATCTCAAAAAAGATATAGTGGAATAAGTAAAGTACAGAAAAGGGCAAGAAAAATTATTAGGGGTTTGGAACAGCTTCCATATGAGGCGAGATTAATAAGAGTTGGAGGAGAAACTCAGAGTTCCTGATTTAGATCTTATCTACATGACAGTTTTGTAGCATTGGTCTGGAAGTATTTCTTCACAATGCATAGTCAACCTGTGGAACTCTTTGCTAGAAGATGTTGTGAAGGCCAAGACTATAACAGCATTAAAAAAAGAACTAGATAAATTCATAAAGGCTAGGTCCATCAATGGCTATTAGCCAGTATGAGCAGGGATGATGTCCGTAGCTTCTGTTTGCCAGAAGCTTGGAATGGGTGGCACGGGATGGATCACTTGATGAATACCTGTTCTGTTCATTCCCTCTGGGGCAACTGGCATTGGTCACTGTCGGAAGACAGGATACTGGGCTAGATGGACCTTTGTTCTGACTCACTATGGCTGTTCTCATTATAACTTATTTTTAAGATTAGGTTATTACAAACTTGTTTGCACCCTTTCTGAATATTAAGATATAGCTACAAGTATGTTATAGCCAGGTGGTTGAGAATATGATATACTATATAAAATGTTCAGCCTGGTTAAGGAAATTGCATGAGGTTTCTGCTTTCTGTCACGAAGGACAAGTAAATGTCAGGAAGATAAACCATCTTTAGCCATAATACCATGTTTATTATCCCTAAGGGTGTTATACAAAGTCAGATAAGCTGCATTTTAAACTTTACCTTGCTTTAACATTATACTGTTTCCTTCTGTGCTATGTTTAAAATATGTATTTGTTATTGAAATTCGTGCTTTGGAATCAAAGTTAATTGCTATGGCAGACAGATGATAACTCTAAGGCTCTCGGGTCAAGAGACAAACCCGTAAGAACGTCTTGTCTAGACCAGAACACCTCCCTCTTGTATAAATACCAGATACAGATTACCTTATCTCAGGAAGACAAACCATTTAAAACATTCATGTTTTTTGAAGAGACTTGACTGTGAAAATGAATATAGTGTTGTGTTATCAGAGCAATAAATCTAGGTAAACCCATACAAAGAATCCATTTCACAGATATTGTCCCAAAAGACCATTCTTGTCTGCCACATTGTTCAATATAGTCTTTTGGTCATCCTGATCCACAATAATACATACATTGCATTTAATACAATGGACTCCATAGATACTTAAACTTAATTCAGTTTTTTTCAAGGTTATAGCAGGAAATTGCCACATCTATCACAGTAGTATTCCTTGGTAAACTTTGTATTGTGTTGGTCTTTCACCCTAATATGTTTGCACCAAGAAAACCACCTAAACCAAACCAGTACTGGTGGAGGCAGTTGTTGGCTTCCGCTGTGAACATTCTCATTGCTGATCTTGTCTTGTCACCTAATTTGGAGCAGTTGACAATGAAAATTGAAAATGTCAGTTTTCCACTTTTCAGCCTTTCTCAGCACCCATGTTTCACTGCCCATAAAATAAAATTGGTGTAATCATAGTTCCATAACTCTATAGCTGCACTGTAAGTCTGATGTTACGAAATCCTCACAGAGGCCACAGAAGGGCCCAAAACATTGTGCAGTTGCCTGCTATATGAGTGTCTTCATCTTTCGAGCATCTTCCAGCACTGTTCATGACCCTTCCCAAGTATTTGAAAGTTGCCATGTGCTCAACATCAATAGATACATGGCATGGTTTCTTATTTCCACGTGAGTTTGGCCAGGTTGTGTTCTGTCACCTTCATTGAATATTGGCATTGATTGACTGATGGAAAAACTTGAGGAGGCAGCTGTTGGTGGTGTTAAGCAGAACACCATTCTGCTTCAATATCTCCGATATGCTGATGACATTGTCTAGGTGGCTCAGTTTAGTGAATTGCTGATGGCCAATCTGGTCTGGTTATGAATCCAGATACAACTATCTCCTTGGCCATTGCCGTCAACAAGCCTCCAACTCCAGATTACGACCAATTTAGTATTAACCTGTTCAGATGGTAACTAATTTATATAATATACTGCAAAAATAAGAGCAGAACTCATTGTATTAGTTTTTTATGCTGCTTTCAAAGAGTATATGTCGCAGTATCTTTAGGTTAATGGTCTTTTCTGGCCATTATCAAACAACTACTTATCTGCAACTAAAGATTAAGGGCTGATATTTTCATAAAACTTTGCTATATGTTAGGCCTTTGTGATTTACTATAAAATAACAGTATTTAGGACAACTTCTGTAGGATTCAGATATTTAGAAAATGCTGGAACACATATTGATACTGGATATATTTATATTCAAATAGTCATTTTAACAACATAGGGTAGAAAGTACCTAAGTTAACTTTCAATAGGAATTGCACTCCTAAATAACAAAGTTGCTTTTGAAAATCCAGTCCTGCCCATATTAAACAAATTTGCCAAATCAAATAAAAAAAGCAAGATGCACAAGTTTCTGAGAGGACTTAGGAGGACTTGCTTCAGGCAGAGTGTGTGTGTTTTATGCTATTTAATCAAATCAATTACATACCTGCCAGCTTTTCAGAACAAAAGCTGTTGAAAATATACATGAAATGCATTGTATAATTCTTGCTCTTTCCTGATTTAATGTGAATAGTTAAACTATTATTAGATCATTGCTTCAAAACAATTAATCAACCACACTTTGTAATAAATTAAATAAATAAACAAATAATAACTTTATTTTCTTTCTTCTTTCCCTGAACTCCACTTTCTCTTGATGCATCTTTCCTTCTGTCTTATTCAGGGTCCATGTTTCTTCAAAGCGTATTTTTTCATCCTCTCTTCACCCCATCCATTTTCCTCCACCATCATCTTTTTTTTCCTATATTTCCTTTACTTCTAGTTTTCTATGCCTCTGTCCACTTTCCCCCAGTTTTTTCTCTTGATTTCCCCCTTGAGTCCTCTGTCTCTCGTCCTGTTGCTCAAGGTGTGTATTATCCTGTTGTTGCTGTTTTGACAATTTAGTAAAATGGCATATTGGAATTAAAAAATAAATATTCTATAAATAAATAGTAAAGAGAATTTTTTTAATTCACTGAAGCCCAGCTCCTGCAAAGCCTACAACCTGTGAGTAACCCCATTGATTTCAGTGTATTGACTAAAGCCTCAAACCTTCAAAACACATTCATGTGTTCAAATTTATGCAGTTTATGGGCCAGCTCATAATGTGTAAAATAACTGTGCACTTGTCTAAGCTCAGTCCACATGTCATTGCTGACCTATGTAAATGAGTAGGTTCCCTAGTTAAGTCTATAATTCAGCTAACTTTACTAACTTTAAGCATATATTTCTGTTCCATGAAAATCAAGCACATGTATTAGTGCCTTGCTGATTTGGGGCCTTAATTGTCTACACAATGTATGAAGAAAATTATGGAAATCCTAGAAATGCTCTCTCCATACACGTGGCTTTTGTTTTTATTAGACTTTTTAAAAGGTGCTTAGTTCATTCTTAAATGTGTGGGGTTGTTTGTTTGTTTTTTAAAATAGCAAAAAGATCTTTTCACTTTCTGGTCACCAGAACTCAGGATTTCTAAACACACCATGCTAATTCAACTGTTTACTTGCTAACACTGTGGGGTTTAAAGTGTAGCTCTACCAGCAATAGATAATAATGAATTCCATCTTGGAGATCTTATGACACACAAATGATTGGAGTAAAATTCATTTGTACTTTTTAGATTCTTTATCATGCATTGGAAAAAACTGTTTTTCCAATAGAAAAATCATAGCAACAATTTGATACTTTGCTGGATACATTCAGACTTCTTGCTGCAGCTGCAGAACTCCATTTTCTTTTCTTTGCCATGCAGCTATCCCAGTGGCAGTTCTAATGTCGGTGCAGCATGACACAGTGTGAAAGAACAAACTGTCTGCAGCACCTCTTGACGCTGATTAAAGTGAACCTTTAATTATCATTTTTTAAAAATTCTAAAGCTGTTCTTAACAGACCTGTTATGCTGTGACTCTAAGACCAGCTCTTTTGCAAAACTGTTGCGACATGAAATCTTACTGTATTCTGCTGACATGTGCTTCAGGAATGTAACTCTATGGAATATATAGATCTTCATGTTTGAATGAAGTAACCATGTATCTAGGGTTACCAACTTTCTACTTGCACAAAACCAAACACACTTGCCTTGCTCCTGCCCTGCTCCTCTTTTGAGGCCCTGCCCCTGCCATGCCCCTTATCCAAGGCCCTGCCCCCACTCACTCCGTCCCTCTTCCCTCTGTTGCTCGCTCTCCCCACCCTCACTCACTTGCACATTTTCATTAGGCTGGCTAAGGGGGTTGGGGTGCAGGAGGGGATGAGGGCTCTGGCTGGGGGTGCAGGCTCTGGGTTGGGGCCAAGGATGATAGGTTTGGAGTGCAGGAGGGGGCTCTGGGCTGAGGGGTGGAGCTGAGGGGTTTGGAGTATGGGAGGGGGCTCTGGGCTGAGGTAGGGGTTGGGGTGTGGGAGTGGGTATGGGCTCTGGCCTGGGGGTGTGGGTTCTAGGGTGGAGCTGTAAAAGAGGGGTTCAGGATGCGGGAGGGCACTCTGGGCTGGGACTGAGGGGTTTGGAGGGCTGGGGCAGAGGAGTAGGGTGCAAGGGGGTGAGGTTCCAGCTGGGGATGCAGGCTCTGGGGTGGTGCTGGGGATGAGGGGTTTGGGGTGCAGAAGGGTGCTCTGGGCTGGGTCCAACGGGTTTGGAGGGTGGGAGAGGGATCAGGATGGGGGCAAGGGGTTGGGACACGGGAGAGGGTAAGGGGTGCAGGCTTCAGGTGGCGATTACACAAGCTGCTCCCAGAAGCAGCAGCATGTCCCCCTTCCAGCTCCTATGCGGCAACATGGCCAGGTGGCTCTGCGTGCTGCGTCATCTGGAGGCCACCACCCCTGCATCTCCCATTGGTTCCCTGGCTGCACCTATGCATTGGAGCCAGAGAGGGGACATGCCACTGCCTCTGGGAGCTGCGCAGAGCCACAGCAGGCAGGGAACCTACCTTAGCCCAGCTGCGCTGCTGACCAGACTTTTAACCTCCTGGTCAGCAGTGCTGACTGGAGCTGCCAGGGTCCCTTTTTGACCGGGTGTTCTAGTAAAAAACTGGACACTCGGCAACCCTACAGGTATCATTGTGCACAATGGAACATGGGATAAATTTTCCTGACCCTTTATTGGTTCACAATAAAATGTATGTTACAGATACGGCAAGTTTTACGATTAAGGAGACATTTGGGGAAGATACAGTGTGGTTAACTGGTTTGATTCTCAACACACACTAATACTGAAAACATTATTAGAAACACAAGGCTTCTGTTCACGTTGTATATTTCTGCTTTGATAACTGATTATACTTAGTTGAACATTTGTGGCCACATTTTCAAAAAACCTCAGAAAACAGCTTACATCAAGTTTTCAAGAGCTGTGCTCCCATTTAGACTCCTACATGAAGTGGTGTGCTCCACGGCTGGTGGCAGATCATTTTTTAAAACAGGAACCTACATGAAGTGCCCAAGTGGGAGTTAAGCTTTCTTAAAAATGTGGCCCCCAGTTGTGGGCACTGAGTTCTTTTGAAAATGTGGCCCATGGTTTAAGCTCTTTATTAATAGATTAACTTTTTTTGTTTTTACTGCCATACAAATGTTCACATGAAATAAAACAAAACACTCTGAATGCTTGTTTACTTCCTAAAATTACAAAAAAGGAAAAAATGTATATGGAGAAAAATTTACATTTGCTCTACGGTATTTTCAGGGAAAATTCAGACAAGCGTGGGGGGGGGGTCAACTAGTTTCATTACCTGTTATCAAATATGGCTAATAATCTTATGAAATCTCAGCTTTTTGAAACGTTAGAAGAGTGAACAATATGAAAGATTGTTGGCATTTTGAATTGTTGAGTGTACTTGATACGGAACTAGTATAACTGAGTTTGAATCTGAATAACTCCACTTTAACAGCCCTGAAAAAGGGCTGCAGTCTGAGCTCTGAACCGGGTAGTATATAATTCTTATACATTACAATCTATTTTTGCAATTTAGGGCCATTATAAAAGATTTTAAGCAGAGGATAATTAACATGGCAGTTTTCTGCACCTCTGCTACCTACCTGGATATGTAGCAGTTCATTCAAAACATATTCTTTAAGAAGAAATGATCAACAAGTAGCCGTTTGCCATGTATAGATGTAAATGGAGCTTCAGATTTGTCTCTAACTGAAAATCAAAATACAAAAACACCTGATCTATCAAAGAAAAAGAAGAAAAGTGGTCAAGAGACAATGAGGAGCTCGCACTCCAGCTTAGACTCTCTCTTCACTTGTTCAGGTGACTATAGGGTTCTGGTAGAACAACTGGGGTTAACAACCAGGGCTTTGGATCTGTGCTCCAGCTCTGCTCCAGCTCCAGGCAAAAACCTGCAGTTCCACTTCTCCGGAGCTGCTCTGCACTCCAGCTCCGGGCTCCGCTCCAATGCCCTGTTAACAACACAGGCAAAAGTGGGCCAGCTAGCTGAAGATTAATGTTGGAATTTTTCAGTAGTCATGAATATAAACCTAGAGGTGAAAAACCTAGGGTCCATTGTGAAATTTAGCCATTTGGTCATGCTGGAACACTTTTTGCAGAACCACTCTGCCCCAGAAAACACAGAGGCACATTCTTGTGCATAGGGATAAATAGAACAGACAATCCTTGCAGTACCCTGAAGACAAATACTATAATTTACCTCTCCTAATCATATCCTAAACATTCCTTGCCGCCCATGAACATCTACAGTATCTATCTTTTAGGGACTTATGTGGTCCTCATTGCCATGGTATCTGAGCACTTTGCACTCTTTTTAAATATTTATAGTCACATCCCCTTTTTTACAGATAGGAAACCGAGGCACTAAACTGCTAAGTGACTTGCCCAGGGCCACACAGGAAGTCTGTAGTGGAGCAGAAAATTGAATCCCCATTCTCCCATGGTCCAGGCTAGTACTCTAACCATTGGATGATCCTTTGGGAGTATCATTTAATAAGACCGTCATGTCAGCCAACTTAACCCTGCCATAACCATTGTCTTTATAGATTGTGGGGAAAAAAAATATGGGACTTTCAGTAGGGAGTCAATTTCTATTGAAAAGCATAACTAAACTCATTGTTAAGCTAGAGAATGTGGACATATCCTCTTGAGCATTCATGTGGCTAGCAAAAGGCCAGTGTTCAGAGCTAATGTCCAGAAAAATGAACAACTATTAGCTGAAACACTTCCGTAAGCAGTACAGTAATAATGGATGTTGAATGTTTGCAAGGAGTCTGTATAATTCCCCATGGTTCCTTCAACACTTATCTATGATGTCAGCTTATTTCTCTTTATATGATAAAATATGCAAAAGAATATTTTTCACAGGTACATCAATTTCACAGATTTTATGATTTAGTGTGAGGGTATTTGAATATTTATCTCTCTCTTAAATGTCATTTTCAATTTTTTCAGATATTAGGGGGTCTTTTTTTTTATTTTACATGCATCTGACGAAGTGGGTATTCACGCACGAAAGCTCATGCTCCAAAACGTCTGTTAGTCTATAAGGTGCCACAGGATTCTTTGCTTTTTTTTTTATTATTATTATACATATTTAATCTTTAATGTTACCTTTAAGTTGAGGTTCTAGTTAACTAAATATTTTGTGTGTAATGATAACTGTGAAATGTAGGGTCAGATTGTTTAGACTCCACTAAAGTGGTGCAGCAATGAAGAGTCACTGGACCAGGAAGAAACATGGCCTGGAGATGCTCTAATTTAGGCCAACATTTAGGAAAGCGGTTCAGCACATGTGTAAGTGCAGTTCTGAACAGGAGTGAATTTAAGACTGTGCTCCCTTGCTAATGTGAATCAGTATTTTAGCATGGCCCCTCATCAGTTTTTCCTCGGTGGGACTCCAAACCTGTTTGCACCTTAAAGCTGCTTGCCAAACCTGTGTCAAAAAGCCTGCATCTGCCATCCCTCAGCGTGCGTTACATCAGCCAACGACCCAGTAGAGCAGTGGTGGGCAACCTGGGACCTGTCAGGGTAATCTGCTGGCGGGACGTGAGACAGTTTGTTTACATTGACAGTCCACAGGCACGGCTGCCTGTAGCTCCCAGTGGCTGTGCTTCGCCATTTCCTGGCAGCCTGCACTAATTCCCACAGCTCCCATTGGCTGGGAACAGTGACCCACAGCCACTGGGAGCTGCGGGCGACAGTGCCTATGGATGGTCAAACTGTCTCGTGGCCCACCAGCGAATTACCCTGATGGGCCCTGTGTGGCCCGCAGGCAGCAGATTGTCCACCACTGCAGTACAGCAAGCTCATGCACATCTTTTCATGTGGATTGCTTTTGTTAATCTGCTTTCTTAACTCCAGAATGGCAAAACGTTTTCCTTTTTTCTTCAGCTGTATGGTATTGCTAAAGTTCTTTATATATTAACCTCATGTAATCTCTTATATATGTGTTTGGTGAATGGTTGTAAACTACTGGCAGAATGTGTTTTTAAAGTACAGTAATGGTAAACATGATTCGCTCCCATTTTATTAAGGATACTGTAATTTCGGTATAGTGACATTGTCATTATAGTTCAATTATGCTCTGGTTATGCTTCTGTCATACCTATTATCATCACTAACTCATAAGACTGCAAAGTTAACTATATGACTGAGAATAAATATATGCAAACATATATGTAGTAAATAGATTTGTGTTCTGATAGTAGATGTATTAAGAACCACATCAAAGGAGTAATAAGTAAATCAGTCATGTAACTTTTAAGCTTCCAGTTATATGAAATAGATGTAATTGCATGTTGAAAAGGAATACTATTGTGATTATACTGTAATTAAAGTATTCTTATTATACAGTATGACTCTTGAAGTTAGCCATTCACTTTTAATACAGATATAACTTACCACTTTCATGCTCAGATACTACAGGGATGGCACTGATATCCTTATAAAAATAGATAGATTTTCGATATATCAGCAAAAAGATGTCCATAAAAATATGATTCTAACATTTTCTTCAGCTGAATGTAGGCTAGAAATCACAAAGAATGTACTTAACGACGTTTATGGACATTCCACTTTCCATAACAAAAACAGTGAATATTCTAGAGCTTGCCATATTAACATGCACCATTAGCTATAAAACATGCATTTAGAATAAATACAGTGTTTTACAACTTTAATGAAAATACATTGCTTGTTTTTGCATTCTCTGTTAAGTAAGTTTTAGTATAAATTAAATACAGATTACAATTAGGGTCTGATTTTCAGTCATTAATTATAGACTGCATTAGTTGGTTGGCTATATTAGTTATTTTTGTTATTAACATTCCACTCATTACTGTGACTAAAAAAATCATTTAAATATATTAAGTGGATTTTAGACAGGCAACAGTAAATCTAAGTAGAGCAAATTGTTGTTTTCACATGTTCACAGCAGTTTTTTAAGAAGATCTGAATAAAATTTCTTTTTTTTATTTTCTATCATGTTCTCTGACTTGGAGTCAGAGAATGTTGGCTGTATCTTTAATAGAGTCATAGGCTTCCTCAGCTAGGGAGGTTGCCAAAGTCATTGTCAGTTGGTAGCATGCAGTTTGTAATTATAATGCTTATGACATTTAGGTACAAATGAATGATGTCCCTTTATGTTTAAACCCAACAGCTGTTACTGGAGCATTTGGAGTGCCTTGTTTCAAGACATGAAAGGTCTCTGAGGATGACGGTAGTGAAACGGCAAGCACAGTCCCCCTCAGGAGTTTCCAGTGAAGTTGAAGTTCTCAAAGCACTGAAATCTCTGTTTGAGCACCATAAGGCTTTGGATGAAAAGGTACAGTATGGAAAGAAGCTTATTCAGCAGGCTATCTCTTTGCTTTACCACACTTACGATACCGCAGAGCAGCAATATTGTTTCTCAGTTCTTGGAGTGTACTGTACATACTGAAAGTAGGGCATCCAAAGAAAATCTTCGACAAAGCATGACTAACAACTGAAATGTTCATATTTCATTTCTTAGCTTCATTCCGGAGGGGGGGTTAGTAAAGATTTTACATAAAAATAAGGTCATCAGAGCTTATCTGTGGCCACTAGTAGTTTTTGTTATAAAACAGTTCCATGGAAATTACATGACTGGCATAAACACCTCTTTCCATTAAACACTAAGCAAACATATCTCCCACACATGGAGATGCTAGTCCGTGCTGTGTATTTCAAGAAGCAAGTAATTGCTAAGAAAATATGGGCATCTCAAATTGCAATTTCATGCTGCGGAATTGTAACTGAAGAGGTAGCAACATCAGTTCTCTCTCCTAACTAGACATTAGTACTTGACTTTTTAAAAGTTACTACATGTTAGAGCAGCAGAGAATCCTGTGGCACCTTATAGACTAACAGACATTTTGGAGCATGAGCTTTCGTGGGTGAATACCCACTTCGTCAGACGCAGGTAGTGGAAATTTCCAGGGGTAGGTATACATATGCTAGCAAGCAAGCTAGAGATAACGAGGTTAGTTCAATCAGGGAGGATGGGGCCCTGTTCTAGCAGTAGAGGTGTGAAAACCAAGGAAGGAAAAACTGGTTCTGTAATTGGCAAGCCATTCACAGTCTTTTGTTTAGTCCAGAGCTGACGGTGTCAAATTTGCAATGAACTGAAGCTCAGCAGTTTCTCTTTGAAGTCTGGTCCTGAGTTTTTTGCTGCAGGATGCCACCTTAAGGTCTGCTATAGTGTGGCCAGGGAGGTTGAAGTGCTCTCCTACAGGTTTTTTGTATATTGCATTCCTGAATATCTGAATTTGTGTCCATTTATTCCTTTTCCGTAGTGACTGTCCAGTTTGGCCGATGTACATAGCAGAGGGCATTGCTGGCATATGATGGCGTATATTACACTGGTGGACGTGTAGGTGAATGAACCGGTGATGATGTGGCTGATCTGCGTAGGTCCTGTGATGGTGTCGCTGGTGTAGATATTGTGGCAGAGTGGCATCGAGGTTTGTGCATGGATTGGTTCCTGAGTAGAGTTACTATGGTACGGTGTGCAGTTGCTGGTGAGAATACGTTTCAGATTGGCGTGTTGTCTGTGGCAAGGATTGGCCTGCCTCCCAAGACTGTGAAAGTTTGGGATCATTGTCCAGATGGGTTGTAAATCCCTGATGATGCGTTGGAGGGTTTAGCTGGGGCTGTATGTGATGGCCAGTGGAGTCTGTTGGTTTCTTCTTGGGTTTGTCTTGGCAGTAGGAGGCTTCGGGTACACGTCTGGCTCGTTGATCTGTTTCCTTATTTCCTCGTGCGGGTATTGTAGTTTTGAGAATGCTTTGTGGAGATTTTGTAGGTGTTGGTCTCTGTCTGAGGGGTTAGAGCAGATGCGGTTGTACCTCAGTGCTTGGCTGTAGACAATGGATCATGTGAATGTGCCGCGGATGGAAGCTGGAGGCATGAAGGTAGGCATAACGGTCGGTAGGTTTTCAGTATAGGGTGGTGTTAATTACATCACCTCTGATACTTGACTACATGTTAGAGGTTTTGATCTAGAATGCCAGGGAATTCTTATAGTATTCATTGTACATTAACGTTACCCCTCTGATACTTGACTACATGTTAGAGGTTTTGATCTAGAATGCCAGGGAATTCTTATAGTATTCATTGTACAGATTTCTAAAATGTAAATGCACATCTGTTTTTGTGCAAGTCCTGCAAGAGTTTGAAAATACTCTCCACAAATTAATATTTGAGGAGTGGTAGTCCACAAAAAATTATGAATACATTTAGTTATATTCATTGAATAGTATGTTTTTTCATTGTTATTAGATGTGTTGAACACTGCAGGTTATGTCTTTTCATATTGGATTTGACTAGCAGGTGCAATATTACGTGAAAGTCACCTACACTTATTTAAAGTCTAGCCTAAAGTGTATCTGTGTTTAGCTAGCAATAAGTGATATTTTATTAAGGTAATCATTACTAAAATGCATTTTAAGGAAGGGTATATAGATGTATTTATGTATTTGTGTTTATATGTGTGTGTGTATCAATATGTAGTAACTTCTCTTAGCTGTCTGTTAGGTTTAGGTTTAGTGAGCTTTTGGCTGTAGCATAATTTGCATAAAAGAGTATTGTCAGTAATATCCTTTGGAGATTAGTAGGGTTTATGGTATTTTAAAGGCTGAAAAAAGTAAAAGCAGTAGAGGATTTCTGCTACATAGTAGTTTCTAGCATTTAGTTGTATAATAAATAACAAGTCCTGAGAACTGCCAGTAGTTTACAACCATACATACTATTTACAGAAATTCAGCAAACACGTATGTAAGAGATTTCATGAGGTTAATATATAAAGAACTTTAGTGATGTGATGCAGCTGAAGAAAAAAGGGCTTATTTTGGATTTAAATTGCAGCAAGGGCAGTTTAGGTTGGACATTAGAAAAAAAACTTCCTAACTGTCAGGGTGATTAAGCATTGAAATAAATTGCCTAGGGAGGAGGTGAAATCTCTGTCATTGGTGATTTTTAAGAGCAGGTTAGACAAACACCTGTCACAATGGTCTAGATAATACTTAGTCCTGCCTTTAGTGTAGGGGACTGGACTAGAAGACTTGTCGAGGGCTCTTCTAGTCCTACAATTCTATGATTCCAGATCCTATACCTAGAAGCTAGAAGTATCCCCTTTCCAAAGGTGTAATGCTTCTATTTCCGCCTTGTCAGGGCTGCACATTAACTGACTTTAAGTTCATGGCATTTTAATGTATGGAAAAGGTGTGACTTGCTTATAACTGAATCTTATAAATTTTGGGTGTAGGACAGGTCTAACTGGGGGTGGAGGGGAGAATTCCACATCTGGGGTAGCGAAAAAGGAAACTGTTTTGTAACAGACTGATTTTTTTAATGAATGGTGTCTGCTTGATGCTATTCAGAGCAGAGGTATGGAATGTTAGGATTTGTCTACATGGGACATTAGTGTATGGTAACCCAGAGTGTAAATCTAAACTGTAAAAATCTACAGCCCACTAACTTGCCATGAAATAATGTCCTGCGTGGACCCTGCTATAGTGCACTAACAGTTCGACATCACACTGTGATATACTCCCATTTCAAAAGTCCTGCAGAACATTTAGTGCACTGTAGCAGGGTCCACTGGGTGAGTTAATGTGCAGCAAGCTAGTGCTCTGTAAATTCGAAGCCTGATTTGCCACATACTAACTTGCCTCATAATCAAGCCCTTAGAATAGTTTAGGAGAGGACAGATTGAAAAATGGAATTTCTGTACTGTGGGAAATTCTGATATTTTGACAGTTGTTTTAATCTCAAATAGGATGAAAAGTTGAAATATCAAAACTTTTCACACAATGAAAAAGTCAGAAAAATTCACTTTGGAAATGTTTTGTTTCATTTCATCGTCAAAACAAAACATTTAAACATTCTTGAAATGAAACATTTAATTTCAGTTTGTTGACCTAAGATTAAATGTTTTGTCCATGATGAACTGCGATAGCTCAGCCACAGGTTGAGACTGTGGTGAATCATTGAAGATGTAGTCTGGCTCAGAAGCTGGGTCCATAATACAGAATGGGGGCATGGGGTTTCCTCACCTACAACTCCCATAAGGCACTGTAGTAGCTCAGAGGGATGCATAATGTCATCCCCAAACAAAATGTTTCCTTTTGTTTTTCCTGGCAGAAAATTTTGCTGAAATCTGTCTTTTCCCATGGAAAATTCAGATTTAGATAAAACCTTATTTTACAATTGAAATATGTTTAATTCAACATTTTTGAGCAGCCCTGATTAGGAGGAGGTAGATTAGAAGGTAAAGAGCCAATGTGGCAGCCAAAGATGCATGAAAAATGTATCACATGGGTATTACCTCCATATATGTTAGCTGTATGTGCATGTCTCTATAGATATAGACCTATATAAAATACCAAAACAGTTTCTCTGATCTGGCCAAGGTACACTTGGTAAAACATTGAAGGGGAGTATAAAGGTGACAATAAGCTACTTCTACCACGTGCCCCATATCCTGTATTGTCCTATTACCATATTTCTTGCCAAAGCAAGTTAGAGCTGAAAGTCATTCTGTCTTCTACTGGCTGCCCACAGTTCCAAACGGCTTTTACAACATTTACATATACGTGTAACATCCCTGCTCAAGTAATCTGTGATGATTGAACCTGTACGCCTGGATCTAAAATCATAAGCCTCTATCATTTGAGGTGAAAGGCTAAGCTAATTATTTCTAGGGCAATAGGAGCCTATAAATCTCTATCTGTGTTCTAACCACTAGCACAGTGTTGTTATGGGTTACCAGAGGGATGGCCCAGCCATACACTCCCCCCCCATCCACAGTCCCTGCAGTGGAGCAATACATAAACCAGCTGGGCAATATTAGTGAAAATGGCCCACAGTCTCCCCTCTGCTGTATATAGTCTTGTGCAACAGAGGGGAGAATCTGACCTTTGGACATTCAAACCTGTTTTATTTTGCAGGGAGAATGTTGGCCAGACAACACAAAGTTATTCCAAATGCTTTTGAGAAAGTACAACAGGGTCTTTGCCCAAGCAGACTGGCCTTAGTATTCTGACCAAAAATCCTAACCAGATGTGTGTATTCTGCCTAATTGAAAATTTTCATTTGTAATGTTAGCTTTCACATGTTGACTTACAACACTAAAATACTGTTGTGTCATGTTGTAACAGATTCTATCACGGTAGCTTGGTTGTGTTTCACTGGTGGAGGCAATGATTCCTACCTACACAGTATAACAGCAACTGCAGTGGAGTCATTGCTGTAATGGGATTTGATGCAAAGCCACACAACAGTATTTTAAGAGGGGAAAGTGGGGGAAAAACAATTAAAATTAAAAAGGAGATTTTTTTTTCAGCCGGACGCACTCTAAATATCTAAGTAGAAATTTTGGCTATGGCATCAACGCTGATAACATCCTTTTGTGAAAGTTGCCTTGGGATAACTACAAGTGGTCAGGGTCTGAGTTTTACTTGTCATCTCAGAGACAGCAAGTGCAACAGCACAATATCTCTATGCATCATGCTGAGGCTTTAACTTCACATTTACTCAGAAAGAACAATGCTAATGTGATTGTCATTGCCACAGACCATGTCCCCAAGAACAGATGTCGCAGCATCTGGCTATTCCTTTGAGGGTCTCCATTCCATGTACTGTAGTCACTAAAGGCCTGATACTGCTATATTGAACTCAATAAGCAAATCCTAGTAACTATAATGGGAGCAGGATTTGGCTCTAATGCCTACTCTGGTGGGCTTTTAAGATCTGACAAGGTTTAGACAAAAATTAATCAACAGTCAGTTTGACCATATTTTATATAAACAGATGAGAAGAATGTGCAAGAGTGGGGGATCTAATTGCTGTCACTGAAAATTACCTTGTTTAAGTGCTTTATAAAGAATGCCACTCATGGGGAAAATGATTGAGTCTTTTAAAATATTATTGGTCACACATACATTATATTAATAACATTATTCAAAAGTCTTCGGAAATCATTCTTCTGTAGTCATGCTGTATTTTCTGGGAAGCTTAAGTGCATCACATCTTTAAGCATTTCCATGGGTGAGTTAGTTGAGGAAGACTTTGCAACAAACTCCATTTGCACTATCTACAAAAAATAATTAGTATTGTTTTTCACTGTGTTTGTTTTGTCACATCATATATCAATTTTCTGTTCATTCTTTATGTATCTAACTGTGCTGTAATTGTTAAATTTTAGGTTCTTAGCAACCTAAAAGTTGGAGTTTTGCTGCCAATTCTGTATTCTCTTGGTGTCAAAAGCTACACAATGTCCTCAGTGCAGTCAAAATACCACACAATCCTTATTCTACCTCAGAAACAACCATGAAGAGCTTGTTGATTTAATAGAATGTGTTTACATGTCTCATTTTTTGTAAAGAAGAGATCCCAAAGTGTTTTACAATAATGTGTTACATGCTATTCATTCTGTGACTTTTTGAGCAAAGATATCTTCCAAAGACTTGGGGCTAGTTTATCATCTTCCATGAAGGACCTTCACAAAAGAAAATTTTGCTACAAAAATTGACTGGTTTGAGGCTGCATATATCCTTGCATTACAAGCCCTGTATAGAGGCAGAACAGTAAAAGGATAGATAGGCCATGACGGTTCTTTTATCCCTGTAGGTCACCAATCAGACACAGAGCTGAAGTGCCTCTAAATGCCCTTCATTCCCCAATGGTAGTTTGGCATGTTCATGTGCTCTGCTGCCAGTTAGGTCCCAAACATGGGTTCTCACTTTTACGTTCTCAGCAGGGATTTCCATGTCATGGGGAGGAAGTAACATTAGTCACAACAATAGTCATGCCAGCCTTGAAGCTACATTCCTAGGAATCATGCTGTTTACAGAGGATATTCCTCAGCCTATCCATTCCACTTTAGAAATGCTAAACTGACTACATTTATCACACCCTTTGGAAGATTTTGCTTTCAAAGATTACTTTTTGGGATTACCAGTGAGCCTGAAATTTTCCAAAGGAAGATGGCAAAACACAAATGGAGTTGTACTCTTACTGGATAACTTTATGATGTATGGGTTTTCCGTGGAAGAAAACAACAAAACCCTCAATGAAGGTCTAATCTTAATCAGTCAGCCTGAACTGAAGCTAAACAAGAAAAATGTGCATTTTCTGCTTATCCCAAATCAAGTTTTTGGGACAGACAGTAAACAGAGATAGAATCAGTCCTAGCCCTGAGAAGGTAAAAGCAATTTGAGAATTGAATACACCAGTGAATGTACCAGAACTGAGACACGTGCTAGGGATGGTAAATGGCCTTCATTGATTCAAGACCTTTTTATAATGATAAAACCACTGAGTGAACTATTAAAGTCTGACAGAAATTGCCTTCAAAAAGGTAAAAGAAATTATCTCAATACCTCCAGTTCTCAAGTACTATGATGTGAACAAATCCACAGCGGTCAGTGCAGATGCAAGCAGCTAGAGGTGATGTGTGTGTGTGGGGGGGGTGAAGATACTGCCCCCTCCCCCCACTGCTTTGCTGCTTGACTTGTACTCAGCATGCTTGGTAACACTCTGAAGCCAGCTGCCCTTTAATGGGGCAGACTGCCCCACTCCCTGTGAGAGTGGGCTGTGGCAGGCCAGGGCGCCTGCGCAGACGGGGAGCCAATCAGGGCCCAGTTTGGAGACAGCCAATCAGGGCCAGGCTCAGATGTATATAAAGGCTGCCCACAGCAGGAGTAGTCAGTCTGCCCCAGGCCTTCAACAGGGAAAGGTCAGTCTCCAAGGGAGGAGACTAGCACCGTGGACAGTGCAGTGCTGGCCAGGCTTGGGGAGGCTAGGGAGCTTGAGCCCATAACCTGCCAGGCTGCAGGCCCTGAAAGGAAGGGCCTAGCGGGTGCAAGGGGCCGTAGAGAAAACAGCCCAAGAAAGCAGACAGACAAGGGGAGAGGAGGAGGACAGTGAGGCTGCTGCCAGAGGGTCCCTGGGCCGGGACCCAGAGAAGAGGGCAGGCCTGGGTCCCGCGCTTCACTCCTTGCAGTACACCCACCCATTGGCCGTAGGGAGCGGCCATTTGACTACGCCAGATCCCTGACAAGAGGGATTGGACTCAGAGGGTTGTTGGACACGATGGCTGGAGTGTAGAACTGCTGATCACTGACCCCCGGAAGGGGGTCCAGATGGACTAAGGGACACTGCCGGAGGGCAGTGTCCTTGAAGAGGACGCCGCTGAGCAGGGAACAACGCAGGTCCAGAGACAGCAACGGAGGGCAGAATGACAGATGGGACACCACCAGGAGGGGGAGCTCCACTGGACAGAGCTAATTCCTAGAGTCACCAGCAGGAGGTGCCAGCTGGTGAGTCCCAACCTGTTACATGCCCTCACTCTGCCCTTCCCTCCCACTATCAGCAGTGTGATTTCTGCAAGCAGCTATGGCCTGTGTGATTTATTATTGCAACAACATGGAGCTCAGTGGAAGCCAGTTGCATTTTGCTCTCACATTCACAGAAGCAGAAAAAAAATATGCACAGATAGAAAAGGAGTACCTAGCAAGCATATGGACATGTGAGAACTTTTACAGATATCTTTGTGGACTGGATTTGTTTATGCTGATAACAGACCATAATCTGTTTGTAACCCTCATCAACTGAAAAGACCAGGATCAAGCATTGCTGATATACCGTCATCCATTGATAAGGTTAGTGTAATTGAACCCAATTGCTAAATATGTTCCTGGAAAAAATCTGATAGTAGCAGACACTACTCTGTCTTGGAGCCCAGCGTCACCCTCAACTATCCATGAGCTCAAAGATGAAGTTAATGAGTAAATAGATGCTGTGAACACATACAGACCAGTGTCAGAAAAGAGACTACCTCAGCTACAACAAGCAACATTCACAGACACACAACTTCAAGGAGTTCTAAGTTATGTTAGGCCTAGCTACCCAGAGTATCTAAAGGACACCAAGGAAGTGACAAGAGACTACTCTGTAGTATGTGGACAATTAAGCAAGTCAAATGGACTCATGATTAAAGGCAATTACACTGTAATTCCAAACTAAATAAGAGGAGAAATCCTAAACCTCATCCATGAAGGACATCAAGGACTAACTAAATGCCAGCCAGTCAGGATGGTGGCCGGGCATAAGCAAGGATATAAAAAATACACTGTCTGCATGTGAACATTGAAGAACTATCAGACTGACACAACACAAAGACGCTTTAATAACAGCACCTTTACCAGACAGACCTTGGAAAAGACAAGCTGCAGATTTATGTGAATTCAAAGGACATTGTTACCTGGTCGTAGTGGACTATTTTTCCTGGTATATAGAAATAATTTACTTGAAAGACACAACCTGTTGCAGTGTTATCAAGAAACTGACGTGCAGCTTTGCATATTTTGGTATTCCTGAACAACTAGTGATGGACAATGGACCATAGTTCACAGCAGTGGAATTTAAGACATTTCGAATGAGATATGATTTTAATCATATTACTAGCAGCACACATTATCCAAAAATGAATGGGGAGACTGGTAGAGCTCTATAGATAGCCAAGAAAATCCTACAGCAGGAAGATCCGTTCCTTGCTCTTCTGAGCTACAGATCAACACTAATAACCGCTACTGGATATAGTCCAGCACAGTTCCTGGTGGGAAAACAGCTCAGAACTACAGTTCTGACTTTGGAAAAGGACCTATCTGTAAAGTGGCCATCCATGAGGAGAATAGTCAAATCAGATAAAAAAGCAAAAAAAGCTTACAAATCTTTTTACAACAGATTTCACTAGTTAGAGAACTTCTGGGTTTATGACCTGGTGCCCATGTTTGTGTCAAAGTGAATGGAGGGGAAAAAAGGATGGAAAACTCCAGCTGTTGAAATGAAGAAAAATTAATTGCTCAGGTCATATATGATCAAAACCTGCAGAGAGTTCAACAGAAACCATCAGCATCTACAGTTTGTTCATCAAAAAAAAAAAGCCCAACAATCAACAGAGCAAACTCGACAGATGGCAGACACAGAACATCATAAGAATGGTCATACTGGATCAGACCAATGGTTCATCTAGCCCAGTATCCTGTCTTCTCAATGCCAGGTGCTTCAGAGGGAATGAACAGAACAGGCAATCATTGAGTGATCCATCCCCGCCGCCCATTCCCAACTTCTGGCAGTTGGAGGCTAGGGACACCGAGAGCATGGATTTGCATCCCCGACCATGTTGGCTTCATATCCGACATGAAGTTATCTAATTCTTTTTTGAACTCCATTAGAGTTTTGGCCTTCATAACATTTGCTAGCAACAAGTTCTACAGTTTGATTGTGCGTTGTGTGAATAAGTAATAAGTACTTTTATTTGTTTTAAACCTGCTGTCTGTTAATTTCATTGGGTGACCATTGGTTTTTGTGTTGTGAGAAGGTGTAAACAACACTTTCTTATTCACTTTTTCATGCCATTCATGATTTTATAGACCTTTCTCATATCCGCCTTAGTTGTCTCTTTACTAAGCTGCAAAGTCTGTCTTTTTAATCTCTCTCCTCATACAGAAGCTGTTCCATACCCCTTCATCATTTACCTTTTCCAGTTCTAATGTATCTCCTTTGATATGGGGTGATCAGAACTCCACACACATTCATGATATGGGCATGCCATGGATTTATATAGGGGCATTATGATATTTTCTGTCTTATCTATTCCTTTCTTAATTGATCCTAACATTGTTAGCTTTTTTGACTGCTGCTGCACACTGAGTAGATGTTTTCAGAGAACTATCTCTGGTAACTCCAAGATCGTTTTCTTAAGTGGTAACAGCTAATTTAGATCCCATCATTTTGTATGTAGAATTGGGATTATATTTTCCACGATGCGTTACTTTGCATTTATCAACACTGTATGCATCTGCCATTTTCTAGCCAGTCATCCAGTTTTGTGAGATCCTTTTGTAACTCTTCATAATCAGTTTTGTATTTAATTATCTTGAGTAATTTTGTATCATCTGCAAACTTTGCCTCTCACCATTTACTGCTTTTCCCAGATTATTTATCTATATGTTGAACAGCCTTGGTCCCAGTGCAGATTCATAGGGGACCCGGCTATTTACTTCTGTCCACTGTGAAAACAGGCCATATATTCCTACCCTTTGTTTCCTATCTTTTAACCAGTTACTGATCCATGAAAGACCTTCCCTTTCATCCCATGACTGCCTATTTTGCTTAAGAGCCTTTGGTGAGGGACCTTGTGAAAGGCTTACTGAAAATCCAAGTACACTAAATGCACTGGATCTCCCTTGTCCACATGTTTGTTGGCCCCCTCAGAGAATTCTAGTGGATTGGTGAGGCATGATTTCCCGTTACAAAAGCTGTGTTGATTCTTCTCCAACACATTGTGTTCATCTGTGTGTCTGATAATCCTGTTCTTCACTATAGTTTCAACCAATTTACCTAGTACTAAAGTAGGGCGTACTGCCCTGAAATTGCCAGGATCACTTTTGAGCCTTTTGAAAAAAATGGGATTACATTAGCTATCTCCCAGTCATCTTGTACAGAAGCTGAGTTAAGTGATTTACTTACCACAGTTAGTGGTTCTGCAATTTTGTATTTGAGCTCCTTCAAAAGTCTTGGGTGAATACCATCTGGTTATGGTGACTTATTATTGTTTAATTTTTCAGTTTGTTCCAAAACCACCTCTATGGACACCTCAATCTGGGATAGTTCCTCAGATTTGTCATATAAAAAGAATGATGGGCAATCTCCCTCATCTTCTGCAGTGAAGGTCTATGCAAATAATTCATTTAACTTTGCCACAACAGCCTTATCTTCCTTGAGCATTCCTTTATCACTTCAATCATCGAGTGGCTGCACTGATTGTTTGGCAGGCTTCCTGCTTCCGATACATGTTCAAAAAATTCCTGTTCTCTTTTTCTGTCTTTTTCTAGTTGCTTTTCAAATTCTTTTTTGGCCTGCCTAATTTGGCCTGTCTTTACACTTGACCTACCAGAGTTTGTTCTTTTCTATATTGCTCGGTAGTATTTGACTTCCAGTTTTTAAAAGATGTCTTTTTGTTTCTAACAGTGTCTTTTACTGTGTTAGCTTGTCTGGGTGGCATTTTTTGGTTCTCATACTGTTTTGTTTTGTTTTGTTTTGTTTTGTTGTTGGAGGGGAAAGGAGGATATATATAATTTGAGCATCTATTATGGTGTTTTTTAAAACATTTCCATGCAGCTTGCAGGCATTTTACCCTTGTGACTGTTCCTCTTAATTTTAATAATAATAATAATACTCCAAGATTCCAAATTGACCAGAGACAATCATTGCACCTAGTGGACAGCCAGGTAAACAAGTTTTTACATGTTTGGGTCATATAATGATAAAACCAGTATGATTCAGAAACACTTAACAGACTGGTATGTAGTGAACTTTAAGGATAGCATGATTTTGTAAATGTTGGCAACGTAAAATGTAAAAGGAGAGATATAATATAATGCTAAACTATATTATACTATTCAGCCACCAGTGTATATATTTGAGCAACCTCAGAATTACCGTATATACTTGTTCATTAGCCCATTCATTTATAAGAGGACCCCCTCCAAGATGGATAGGTAAAAATAGCAAAACCTGTAAGACCCTTTCATAAGCCGACCCTATATTTCAGGGGTTGGAAAACTTTGGCTCCTGGCCTGTCAGGATAAGCTGCTGGCAGCTTGGATGTTTTGTTTATTTGGAGCGTCTGCAGGCATGGAGCCCCTCATCTCCTTGTGGCTGCGGTTTGCCGTTCCCAACCAATGGGAGCTGCGGGAAGTGGCACAACTTCCTGCAGCTCCCATTGGCTGGGAACGGTAAACCGCGGCCACAGGGAGCTGAGGGGCCCCGTGCCTGCAGACATTCCAGGTAAACAGACCGACAATGTATTAGATATTCAATTCAATGATTCCATAGCATTTAAAATCATCAAATTTTGGTGTAGACCTGTTTATAACCTGACCCTTGCTCTTTGATGTGTCGCTTTTTTACCAAAAATATTTGGCTTATGAATGAGTATATATATGGTAGTTCTTATTCACTGACATCATCTGATATGGCTATTTAGATTTTTTAGGAACACCAGGCAGCAAATAACAGTAATTTGTCTAGATCACTGGAATAAAGCACTGAACCAAGACAGAGCATGTTTTTTATCTGTACTTGACAGTCTTTTCTTTTAAACATATCTCAGTTTGTGGTGAAGAAATAAAATTCTATGTTAATCTGTTCCAATATTTTCCTGTAGTCTGCACACAGATCAGCACCCACCAGTTACCTGTCTGGGAGGCTTGCTAGCACTATGAAATGGCAGTATCAGCTGAATAGTCAAGGTTGAAGTTAGCTTCCCATTATAAGTTACCATAAAATTCCCTCCAAAGAAATTAAATTTCAAATGCCACATCTTATCTCTGGAGAGAACTTCTCTGGATAGTTTGGAAAAACCATAAAAGGATTATTTAAAGTTATAGTGTTGCTCTAACTTGAATCGGAATCTGACTTAGCCTCAAAATTGCCCCCAGGATTCAGGAATGGGTAGGTAAAGGAAAGTTGCCTATGCTTCACCCTCTCAGGGGTGCCAGAGCATTTAAAATCTTCTCTCTTCTTGTCTCTCTGAAAACTCTTTTTTTGTCTGACTGTGTCTCCAAATCAGTTGGTAAAAAAATCCAGATTGTTTGTGTTGGCCTTATTGAGGAGAAGTGCCTTTTAGTGTTTTGGGGGAGATCAAGAAAGGCAGGGAATAAGCAAATTACAAACATATGTAGAATACTAGACACTCAATAAAACAGAAATAGAAAATGGAGGAACAGGAAGTCCATGGGAGGGCCACTGAGAGGAAGAGGAAGTGCTGTCTCTCCCTTCAGTCATCCCAGCAAGGAAATAGCTTCTGGAAGAAGCTCCCAGACTGGGAAGTAACAAAGAAACTAACAATCTTGTTCATGCAGAAGGACATTGCTGCTGTTTAGTGACATAATGAGATCTGTCAGAGCAAGTTTCCCCTCCTGCAGGCCTCATATAGCAACTTGATTTAAACTTGTGGTACTAATTTTTTTTTTTTTTTTTAAAAAGTAAATTTAAAAGGAAAAGAGAAGTTTTAACCATAACTTTTTAAAGAAAGTTTTCTGAGTTGATTTTGAGTAAAGTTGCCCCACAAACAAAAACAGCAACAGGAGTTTTTATTGTCTCAGTTACGGTTGTCAAAAGATTAATTCCCTTACAGTAAGTGCTGGGCAGATACAACAGAAAGGTATATGTACATATTCTTGCAGATGAAAACAACCGGTTTGCTTCAACATGAGTCACAATCTTTTTATTCAGAAACGGGTGGGTAACTGTGGGTTTTAGTCACACAAGTGTTCATAGAAAGAAAAAGCGTCACAAATACTGTCATGAATAAATAATTTTAAAGCTCTTTGTCGGCTGGGAATTGGAAAGGGGAGAAGGAAGGATTTGGCAGAAGAGGGGAAATAAGTGAGAAGCAGTTACTAGGAGATACAGTAGAGTAAGTGGTGTGTTACCACCTACAGAAATGCCAGCAAGAGATTAACCATGTGACACTGAAAGATCAATGATGTGGCTGGTTCTTTTTGTGGCACTTCAGAGCTAGTGGTGTGGCTGGTCGTCTGGCTCTGTGTTTGCAGTGCAGTCAGGCAGAAAGAAAATGGAATTCCTTTTCAGCACCATTTGTGGCATCGCATAGGAAAAGTGTCACCTAGAGGTGTATCCTCTGCTATGTTCTGATAGGCCACCACACGTCACCAGGACTAGTCTTAATTCTCTGTGCTTCACAAACCTTATCTAGAAAGTGGGCAAGTGTTGTTACAGTTTACAGACAGGGCAGCAGAGGCGCATTTCTGATATTTCACAAAACCCTGTGGTTCTTGTCCAGAAAATTGCTTGATGTTTCTGTGCTTGGCAGCACCATATATAAAAGGGACTGATATAATGTGAAGCACTTTGAGGTCTACAGATGAGAAAGCATTATGATAGTGCCAGCTATCCACATTATGCATCTTTACCAGATGTAAAAATTAAAAACTATATGTAAAAATAAAATAGACTAGGTGAGAATATCCTGAGTCTGTGTCCACTCATTTGTCTCCTAACAAGGTAACACTTAGAATGCCAATCTTTCAGACCATTCAAAAGCTAGATTAGGATGTGTTTTTGCTGTTTGTTTTTCAAATAAATTTGGAGGGGTGCCAACATAGGATTTATTATAATAAATTTGTTGTAAACATTTTAGGTGGCTCTGGCCCATAGTTAGACTTTAATGTTTGTTCTGCCTGATTTATAGGTTTCAGGAAAACGTCACTAATGGGCTAATATTGTTTATGATAGCACACTGTTGAGTTTCTATATAGAATATACCAGTGTGCTATTTATCACTGGCATTCTTTAGGAGGACATACATGACCAATGTGAGTTCCTTACTCAGTTTTAACAGTGTCCATACTCAATTTTCCATTGAAATCAGTGGAAGGTTGAGTAAGGAAGGAATACAAACTCAGTCAGGTAATAACCAAGATTACAAGGTTAAACATTTATCCTGTTGGTTTAGAGCTAGATCTGGGAACTGCAGCTTTTATGGCACACAACATTCAGGAGCTCTGAGCATCATAACTGCATCAGAGACTAGTGTGCATCTTGAAAGGGGAAGTTTCTCAAGACATCTGTGTAATGTTTTCATAGCTGCCCAAGGTTCTCCCTCCTCTCACTGTTGGAGTCACAGACTGCTGTCAGTCTAATTGGCTGACATGTATTGGCAGTCCCACGTTGGGGAATGATTGTTACATCACAACTGGGGATGGAGAGTGGGATTCTTCCTGGGCAGTTTAATGGACAGGTATAAAAAGAATGAATAGGCATTTCTTTTGAAACAAACTGTCCTCAGTTGATGTAATGGTTGCTTAGGTTGGGAGAACAAACTAGAGCCAGCAGGCTTAAGATTCAGAAAGACAGTGGACTGACCCTATACTCTTTGGGGATTATTTATGTATTTATAGAAGGAAGGAAATTAAACCCTTTTCAGTTTAATTACTCTCCTACCAACTGACAACCCTACCTTTACTACTGCCGTATGGTTTAGGGTAAAAAACTGGCAAGTGAATAGAGTGGCTCAATATGTAGCTTATTCATGGAAATTCCCTGCCCACTTTCCCTGAGTGGCTGTGCTCTCACAAACCATGTGGTTCTTCTCATCCATCCATTGAGCCCAGGGCCTACTATCCCCAGGATTAGTGAGCCTGGCATGCAGCAACATATGTGGCTTTTTGGACTTTATTATGCCTCGCAGTTCCATATAAACAATGGTCAGGATTGGGTCCTATAGTATTGCATTGTACAGAATTTAAGAGGTAAATTTTCAGATTCCAGCCTCCAGCTGTGTTTGTGGCCCAGGGAGGTTTTGTACATTCAAATTCTAACACTATTCAAAATCCACATACAACTGTTAGAATTTTGTTAAAACATACAAACAGGTGTTTACATCCGTAGAGCTCATGTGTTTTAATTTTATGTTTGTGTGAGTGGCAGTCCTATGAAGTCTAATGAAGATCTACTATGTATAAATGTTTAGAAATCACCACTGTAGATATTTTAGATCATTTGAATAAATTATATGAACATACCTAGCATGTTCTTACTGCAGTTAAACTTGTTTTTCCTTTTTACTAAAACAATATGCTAATATATATTTTATTCAAATTAACTTAAACAAATAGCGTTGTACACGCAACAACTAGTTTAAGATACACCCTAGGCTTACATGATCTTTCATTTCATCTGAATTGGTACAAGGTTTTCTTTACATGTTAATTAATATAACTTGAATAACTTTCCAAGATGCTGTTATTTTCTGCAAATGTATTTGCTGTCTCGACTTATTTAAATCAAATGTTGAAATTCACTAAGAATAAGACTAAATAAGTGTACACATTGCAGCATTGTGTTGAAAATAAGTAACTTCAATAGTGTGCTAAGATGTACCATTTTAAATATTAGCTATTTGTTATTAGTTCTTGTGACTGGTGTAGTGTTTGGTATGTATTATAAGCATTTGCAAAATACAACTTTCATCAGTAAGGACAACAGGAGCTCAAAAGAGAAGTATTTGCCCCAAAGTTCTTAATTGATTAGCATTTCTTTCAGCATTACCTATGGATATGAAATAAGTGTTCAAACAAGTAGAAGTTTATATGCCTTCAGTTTTATAGAATAAGTCACATCACTTTCTTGTGACCTTTTGTGTGAGCCGTAGACAGTATTAAGGGAAGCCCAGAAAATGGATGATAATGTCTTCTCTCATATATAATAAACTCTTATTTATTACAAACACAACATTAGCTTTTTGTATATAGGAAATATATTTTGTAGATTCTTAATAACTTTTTGCAAAGATAAAATAAAGTGAACGACTTTACTAAGAAGGATTAACTTGGTCAGTTACAAATAGTGCTGCACATAACTTTTTCAATTAGTTTGATAAGTTAAATTAGTATTACCAGTTATTCTTCACACAATGGACTTTAATGTGTTTTCAGGAGTTCTTTTCCATACCATTCCTCTGAAACTGTTCCAATAAGTAGTAATATTTAGTGTCTTGTCTACTTCTAGAAGGTTGCATTTACTGTACAATTTCATAGATTTAAAAGGAAATTGTATGGTAGCAGTGTTAGGCTTTAAAGGTTGTAACCTGATGCTCACACATGTGGCTTCACTCTTCTCAGAGTAAGGTTTAAAAGGCTTTCTTAGTTAATGTCTCTTTCATGCGTGTTCAGGACACAATACACATACCTGCAAACAGACCTGCAGATTGTACTGTAGTGTTTATGGCAGATTATATAAACCTTAAAGACTGATAGAAATCACGTTACTGCACATATTTTGGTTTTTCTTCTAGGTAAGGGAACGACTGAGGGTTTCTTTAGAAAGAGTCTCTGCACTGGAAGAAGAACTAGCTGCTGCTAACCAGGAGGTAACATAAAACACTTTCTCCCCATTTTAGGTGCAATTTTTCTAACATTCTGTCCCTTGTGTTTCCCATCACTATTATTGAAACTGTCACAAAACAATAAATTACATTCTGTATAGGCCACTGGCCAAGGCCTATTGTAAGTGGCTGTCACATTACTAAAATCTTCTGCTTTATTCCGATCTGTCATTGTGAGCAGATGAAACAAACAAGGGCTAGTGACAGGTGCCAAACTTTCCTTTCCTTTGCTAGATATGGAAAAGCCATGAGACAATAGATATGTGTCAGAAATTGTAAGCAATATAATAACACAATTGCTAAACTGGAGTTTATATCAGATATTGCTATAAAATTAGGGACCTGCAAATTCAACAGTAAGTACAATATTATAAATTAAATATACCCTGGGAATGTTTTACAGAGAAAAAAGCTAAAACTGCTACATAACCTATCCTAATAGTATATTTTCTCTGTGTATGCATTAACATATAGGGTTTTTAAAATACCTAATCCTGTGCTTATTACTCAAGAATGAAGATTGCAGACTTGGCTCAGATATTGTACGATCCTTAGTTAATAATGAATATTGATATGTATAGGTTCTCATTCAAATCCATAAAGTTTAATGGAAGTCTTTCTGTTGACATCTACTATCTTAGGACCAGGGCTGTAGCCAATCATCTCAATATCTAGTTGTTTTGGGGAGATTAGTTATACTCTCAGTCTTTGCCTGTCAGACACAAGGGAATTCTAAGAAAAAGCACTGTAGTTCTTGGTTTGCCTTCCGAGGCTGGTAAATATGCAAAATAACATACGTACTTGTAATTGTTCTTGCTTTACAATCTACAAATGAGTAATAAGTATATTAAATACAATAGAATTTTAGCTATTTGGACAGCAAGTATCCAAACCTTTCTAACAAGTTGCTGCTCTGTTTCCCATGTTTTGACTCCATTCTTTCTCACTGAATCCTGCTTTTATGAATTATTCAAACAATTTTGGTGTCACCTATTAGTATCATTTCTCTGACATTCATCTCACTAGCATCTGGGCACCTTACAATGCTTACATGAAAACATTCAAGAGTTCAATGAGAGAGACCAAACATAGAGCTCCCTGGATGCTTGTGGCTTTATTTTTCAGCTAGCAAACCAGGAACTGAATCAATGTAGAGGGCACAGGCAAACAAGGGGGGTTCCAAAGAGAATGGAGCTAGGCTGTTCTCAGTGGTGGCAGATGACAGAACAAGGAACAACGGTCTCAAGTTGCATGAGGGAGGTCTTGATTGGTTATTGGAAAAACTGTTGCACTGGGAGGGTAGTGAAGCATTGGAATGGGTTACCTAGGGAGGTGGAATCCCCATCCTTAGAGGTTTCTAAGGCCCAGTTTGATAAAACCCTGGCTGGGATGATTTAGTTGGGGTTGGTCCTGCTTTGAGCTAGGGATGGACTAGATGACCTCGTGAGGTCTCTTCCAGCTCTAATCTTTTATGGTTCTATGATTCTAAGTACACCTTGCAGCTCTTTCTAACAGTGGCCAGGTTTGTACTTAATTATCTTTCCACAAGAAGTGAATTACAGACACGCTTGGGTTTGCTACTGAGAATGATTGTCAGTGATAGTCCCAGCCAGCTGAATAATTGTGATCCACTGTAGAGGACAAAATACAGAATCAGTTGCTTCTGATACTTATTTGTAACTTGGCCAATAAGCACCCGACTGTGCCAAGAAGGTGACGCTTACAACTCTGGACAAAATCAGTTTCAGGGCTAGAGAATAAGAAACTGAGCATGAAATTTCATCTGGGCCGTTCTTAGAAACTTCTCTTCTAAAGCAAGATCAGCAATAAGCATCAGTATGGGGAAGGGAAAAGGATGCAGGGATAATAAATATACAGATTAAAATGAATTGGAAATGAGGATATTGGAAAGACTTCCTTGTCTGCCATCCTTAGAAATGTTATACAGACTTACCGTGTTAATAATGCTGAAAACATTTAGAAGGACTTTAATCAACAAAGCCTGACAAGATCATTTACACAACATGAATATTGGTATTTCAGTTTCTTTCAAGGTACTTCCTGTTATAGCTCAAAATAGAAAATGTATTAAATAATAATAAAAAAGAACTTAGCAAGGAGATATACAGTAGGGAATTGATGAATTACATTCAAACAATCAGTGCATTTTTAACAGGAGTTCAGTTAATGTTCACACTTATTTAATTAAGTCCAAAAATGGATTAGACAACATCATTATATAGGGGCTGATTTAACACCAAAATCTCCAGTGAATGCCCAGCCAGTGTTCATTTGAAAGGCATTGTAAATTGGATGTAGTGTATATGAAAAGAAATGAGGCAAGTTTCCAAGGCAATTGGATTCAGGCCTTGCAGTAATTTCTATATTGCTGTCACTATGTGTCTGTTCTTCTAAAACACTCACTACTAATTGGCAATGTTCCTCCCTTGATAATTCATATTATTTTTCTCCATATCCATGTTCGTATCATTGTAACAGCACACTCCATAGTCAGGACTAATATAGACACCTAAATGATGGCAGTAGGTTGATACCCTGATTAAAATGTTGTATCACTAAGGGAAAGACACACACAAGATCCAGGTTTAGTAAACCACAGGAACACGTTGATATCTGCCTAGGGTCATGGCTGCCCTGACGAAAGTGCCCAAACCCACAAAGCTACAAGGAATCACATAAGAAATTCAGAGAGGTTAGTCACTTACTGAGACCGATACTCCAAACAATAAACTCCTACAGGCTTACATAGGGAAAAGATAAATAAGAGCTTGTACTCTTAAATAGGCTTTGTAGCATAATTCCTAAATAACCAGCATTAATAAACATAATGACAGATGTGAGAAATTTAGATAACATTGTGAACACAGGCAAAACCTGTTTGGTTTCAGCTTTGGTTATAAACCAGAAACTTATGCAATAATTGAAAGCTGGCAGCAAACAAAAACCTGTGTAGCTGAAACTGCAGAGAGAGTTGAGATAGGCAAAAGATAATTACCGAAACTGGAATTTGGTCTGAGCTTTCACCTCTCAAAGGCAACTTCTTCTACTGTTTCCTGGGATACTTTCAACCCAAAGCTCTTGGTAACTTTACTCTGTGGGAGGAGGTGTCAGGAAATAAATCGGGAGACACGGCCGTCCGACTGATAGATGACTGGCACAAGCAGGACAACGCAAGAGTGCTTTCACTTAAAACTAAACTTTACTAGTGTCAAGCACTTACACATGTCTGCAACAAGTTAGTGAAACACCCTTAACCCTTGATAATTACCAAAGCTGAATGTGACACTCAAGTGACGCAGCAGCAGGCTTCCAGTGGCCAAATCTTCTGTCTGCCGGTGGGGACTGCAACATGTTTCCAGAGAGGGAGTCCAAAAGAGTCCCCAAATGAGTCCAACTGTCTCAAGCTTTTTCCCCTTATTTATACATTAGTCATAGAATGACATGTCCCTTAAAGAAACCTTGTTAAGTAAGCAGTTTCAAGCAAGAGGTTCCTTCTGACTATCGATTAACCAGGTGTGGGTTTTCCAGAGTCTGCAGCTCTGAGACCCCAATAAACATTCCTGCTCTTTTTAAAATGCATGTATCAACAACTTCAACACAAGTCTTATCAGGAAGGACGCGGGGTCAAGCTGCCCTTTCCGTGGCACCCAAAACCCTCTCCCCTCCGGCCTTGTTCAAGCCGAGATTGCTGAATGATCAATTTACAGCTTGCTGACTAGGTTGCTTTTTAACAATAAGCCATAGTGGTTTTATGCACTTTACTGGTTTGCCAAAGTCTCCCTGCACATTGCTGGGAGGAGATAAAGCTAAAAAATAAAATTATAGCTGTTGAATAATGCCTCAGTGAGTAGTTTTGTACCACGACTAAATTTATTCACTTAATAAAGTGAGATAAACTAAATTCTGTTCCAAAATCAGTGTTTCATATATTTGTTAATGGAAACCTTGATTTTTGGGGTGCTAATGTCTCCTAAGACCCAGTTGTCAACATCCACACTACTTTTCCAGAAAGAGCTGTGGGAGCACAAGTGGTCTTAAGCCTGTTCTATGCCACCAGTATGCTGGACAAGTGACCTATGGAGAAGAATCTTGCCTACTAAATCAGCAGCATCACTTCCTACTGAGCCTGTGTTTTTCTTGGTCTACTGCCTGGACACTATCTAGTTAAATAGCTACTTGTGAGATTTCCCTAACTGATGATATTCTGATGGTAAAGACAATATTTTAATTACTAGATGCCCTAGGAAAGGTGCTCAGCTGTACTTTTTGAAACCCACAAATATCCTCAAAGGATACATTATTATTCTGTTTCCTCAGCCAGGAGTTCCTAGAAAGAGCAAATGTATGATTTCTTTGCCTTATCCTCAAATGAATGTACTATAGAAATGATGCAGGTTTTATAAAATGAAGAAATTTTTGAAGATTTAAAAAAGAAAATCAAAGTAGGGTTTTTTGTTTTTTGTTATTTTTTTAAATCAAGAAAGATATAACATATACCTTAAATTATCACAGGACCCACCATATTAAATACAATATGTCTAGTGGAGAATTTCCCAAACTAAATTACATTAGCTGTCACGTTCACTGAGCAGTCCTCCTTTCATGTTCCTTATGATTTGCATTTTATATCTTCCGTCTTTGCACTTATGATGCTTAAGTTTCATATTTGCTTTCTATTGAAGCGTTGTTTACAAACAATAAAAATTACGTTTTAAGGACTCAGTCCTACAAGGGGCTGAGCAACTCCTATATGTTCTGAATGCTTTCAACTCTCTTACAGATCAGTGGGAGTTGTGAGTACACTCACCATAGGGTGACCAGATGTCTCAATTTGATAGAGACAGTCCTGAATTTGGGGTCTTTTTCTTATATAGACTCCTATTGCCCCCCACCCCCATCCCGATTTTTCACACTTGCTGTCTGGTCACCCTAAAGCACCACCTTACAAAATCAATGCCCAACAACACTTTGGGGAACTTTCTTGTTTTTGACAACTAGAAACAAGATGGTGGTAAAAGTCGCTGAGGGGCGGCATTCTTAATTCCTATTAATTTCCCCATAAAGAATATTACTACTGTAGGTTTTTAAATTTGAGTTCAGCTAGTATGTATTTACATACAATAGTCACAATTAAAATGCTAGCATTTGCCTACAATTATCATACAGTTGTATCTGGGATTACCACATTTTTCTTTAATGTTTATAATAGGAGATATATGTGGTCACATTTGGCAAGTGTTGACTTTTCATTATTTTTTTTCTGTAGCTGTCATATATATACTAGCTTTTCGCAATAGTTGTCGGGGGGTGAGAGGGTTTGGTCATAATAGTTAAAAGAACTATGCATACTCACAGGTATTCATATATACACTATACCACTCAAGTGCGTCACTGGTGTTGTCTTTCCAGAAGCCACGCTTCTACCTATTCCAAAGGCCCTAGATGTGCGTAAATAACTGTGTGGGAGATGGTTGTTGTTAGCAATTGATTTCTGCTGCTAGTCCTCCAGCTCACAACAGGTGGTGCATCCAACACTGAAGTTTAGTAGTCTGCTAACCTCTGACTGGGAACATTTGTCAGATAGGATAGAAACTTGTTCAAATACCAACCAGTTTCTGACAGTCACACCTTTTCCCACTAATCTGAGTACAACTTCCCCTTTTTTTAACAAGAGCTAGAATATAAAATTGTCTGCCCGTCTCTCTGTTCTGTAGCATTCCAAGGTGTATTATTGAGACTGCTGGCAGTCCTCATAACCCCCACCTTTTGATGTACTGTTACTAATATTATGAAATTCAGTCTTCATTAAGAGCTTGATTAAATTATGGACATCTCCAGCATACTGAATCAGATGCTTAATTAAGCTCTATTTATCTCAGAGGAAAAAGCAGGCAGTGAACACTTGGCCCCAGGTGCTTGCTGTCCAAGTTAGAAAATCTCCGGGAGCCAGTTGAGTCTTGGGGCACATTTAAGAGACTCCAGCAGCCTCTGAAGGATGCAAATTCAGAGTGCCTGGAAACATGATGCAGCTTCATGTGGTTGTAACATGCTTCTCACATCCCCTTCTTGCACCACTGCTCGGTGGAAAGGACAATTCTTGTCACTTCCATCAGATCAGAGTTCACTTTATCCCAGAACCATTTGAAGTCCCAACAAGCACTGTTTCATCTAGAAACTACTTCTAAACATTTCTGCCAACTCTTGTCCTTACCACCAGGCCTTGTAATTTACTGGCTTAGTATACTGGAAGCAACCCTGGTTGTGGAATTTATTGTTTACTTGCAGGATATGGAGGGATAGCTCAGTTGTTTGAGCATAGGCCTGCTAAACCCAATGTTGTGAGTTCAGTCTTTGAGGTGGCCACTTAGATATCTGGGACAAAATCAGCACTTGGTCCTGCTAGTGAAGGCAGGGGGCTGGACTCAATGACCTTTCAGGGTCCCTTCCAGTTCTATGAGATAAGTGTCTGTCTGTCTGTCTATCTATATAATATAAATTCCCCCCACCCCTTCCTAGTTGTGTTACACCACAAGTGTTCCACATCTGTAAAAGCCCACATATTAGCAACATCATATGGGACCCTCCAAGACCCTTTTATTTTAGTTCAAACACAGACTCTTCCATTTTCCTGGATCAAATGAGTAGAAAACCACAGGGAGATCATTCAGATTTCACAGAATGCTTTATCTCAGAGGAAAGATCATTGTTCTTGGGGAACACTGGCAAAACCCGTGTGACCTCTGTAGAACATTGACACAAGTGCATCACGAAAGAGAGCATAGGTTTATCAGTCACTGCCACCTCCAAACTCTTTATCTCAGTATTTGTTGCAAATGCTAAACACTAATGCATTTTCTCCATTCAGGGCCGGCTCCAGGCACCAGCCCAGCAAGCAGGTGCTTGGGGCGGCCACAGGGAAGGGGCGGCACGTCCGGCTCTTCAGTGGCAATTTGGCGGTGGGTCCCCCACTCCCTCTCGGACGGAAGGACCTGCTGCCGAAGACTGAAGCAGTGGCGGTAGAGCTCCCGCAGATCACAATCGTGGCTTTTTTTTTCTTCCCCTGCTTGGGGCAGCAAAAACCCTGGAGCCGGTCCTATCTCCATTAACCGAGAATCTGCTTTGACCTGGGTATCTTTAAAGTCACTGTCAGTGCTGTTCCTATTAGAGGTAATCTTTAATGGACCCTTGTGACTGTCTCCAAAATTGGATCCATACATCTCCTGTGTCTTTTCCAGGCACTGCATCCTCCTCTGCTGAATTCTACTCATCCCTTCCAGGATAAAATTAAGAATCAGGGTTATTCATCTCCCACTTTCAGGGCTCTGAGTGAAGTTGCAAGAAGGCTGGATCATAGGCATGTACTTCATACAACTGCATGCTTGTGTCACTGCTCTCCTTCTCTTTGATTGGCCTTTGCGGAATGGGCATCAGTAAATGTCTAATTTGCTGGAATTCACTTTATATTAAAACACACAGTAAAAGTTACAAAAATACATTACTGAGCTCCTCTTTCTTACAGGTGGGATTAACCTTACCGTTAGGAGTCAAATGATATTATATAGAGATAGGAAGATAAGAATTGCTAAAATGGATCAAACCTGTGGTCTATCTGTAAGTAGCCAACACCAGATACTTCAAAGAAAGCTGCAAGAAACGATTCCTAAAGAAAAGTTTTCTCTTAACCCAGGGTGGTTAGTGATGAGCTTATGATACATCCCTTATTTATCTTTATAGTTAATTACTATTAAAGCACCCATGGAATCAATCATCAGTAATCTTAGCACTTAATTTTAGAGATCACAATAAAAGGTTGATTTGGGGGTTGATTCCTTTTAGCCTGTTCCATAAACTTCAGAAAATGCAGTCACTTGGTGTTAGCTCACCTATGCAGTCACAAAGGGCCAAAACCACAAATGAAATTCTTTGTTTCTTCTGTACTAGGTGGGACCAGAAACAGAGAAATCATATGGGGACATTCTGCAGTTCTGGAAAATTTTGGCCCCACCTATTAAGAATAATGCAGCACAGCATAGTTTGTGCAAGTATTATTACCTGCAAATATTTAATTTAAAAGGATAACCTTATCCATCTATAGAGTGTCGTGTTTACACATAGTTCTACGTACATATATTCAAAGCTACATATTTGAAAGGTTCACTGCACATTAGCAAATAAACCCATTTAGTAGCATTACTCTCTTGATAACTGTCCCTGCCAGCAGGTATATGGGATCTTGGGGAGCAATTACCACACAGGTGGAGTGCAAAATAAACTTTATTAAGAAAATGCAAAAAACAGGGAAAATTCAATAGTGAG
>NC_133769.1:78418793-78421016 GCF_003597395.2 Chelonoidis abingdonii | reverse complement strand
GGCCCTCCCTTTGAGAAGGGCAGTGGCCCTGCTAAACAACTTAACAGCCAGGGAGGGGAGGCCACAGGAGAACAAAAACAAAATGGAGTATGGGGACAGCTGTAAGAAACAAAATGGAATAGGGGGATAGCTGTAACAGACAATAACATGGGGCTTGTGACTTAACGCACCATGGAAAGTACACTGCATAATGCAAAACGATTGATTTGGGTAAGAATATTATTTGGATAAACAGTTTTGATAAAAAAAAATGTTTATTACTTGAACATGTGTTATATGTGATATTTATCTCAAACCCAACCTGAAACAAAGATAATAAACAGGAATCACTGGGTGAAATTCAGTGGCTTGTGTCATGCAAAAGGCCAGGCTAGATGATCATAATGGTCCCTTTACAGCCTTAAAATGTATTAACTCTATAAGGAACATTTTGGTGTAAAACCATAATATGCTTTACATATAAATATTCCTCACCCCCTTGTCTTTTCTCTGGGTGATGAAGACAAAAGTTATTGTCTCCTATAGTCTCCATTGTGTGTTATATTTATCCATTGTTTAAAAATTCTAAAATCATGGGTTGTACAATTATAATTCTGGAGAGAGCTCCTCCACAGTTAAGGTTGTATTCTGTGTCCATTACAAAACACTTTTGTCCATTACCATCTCTACTACTAGCACCACCTGCCACTTGTAAAGAGATTGATCATCCTTCAACATGATTTCCATAACTTTCTACCATAAGCAATTAACATTTCTCAGAGAAACATTACGAGAGTGAAAAAAGGCCATACGCTTTTTTCAGTGCTGGCAAATACCGGTTTCTTAACATTCTTTCAGTGTGGATGGTACAACATTTCACTGAGACGTCTTATCTCTTCTGTTGACTTCCCAAAATACAATGAGCCTGTTTCTATGGCTGACCACAAAATATTGCTGATAAGACTGTGGGATCTGGCAGAAGTAAATGGGTTATTCAGCGACTCCATTCTTTCTTTCCTCAATAGTTCAGAGTAGTATTGTGTAGCTGCTCATCTGCCCTGCTGATCTGCTCTCACTTGTAGTCCAGCAAGGTTCTACTCCGTCACCCCTACTCTTCAGAACGTGGCCACTTGACATGTTTTAAAGGCTTTAAGGCTGCACTGCCATCAGTGGTCTGGTAACACTGAAATCTACATCACTTTCTCATCATAGCTGAACACCTCCGAAGTATTTAAAAATGGAAATAACAATAGCAATCCCGCTTTCTGCCTAGTCTGTAGGCGAAACCGCTTGGGGTGGGGATTGAGGATGAGAGAGAATGGATGTGTGGCATGCTTGTGAGTGTGTGTAAAACTTACTTTTGGGGAAACCTTAGCTGCAGAGATGGGGTTTGCATTTCATTATGAATGCAATGAGATTAGTAGTCATTCTTACTTCTTTTGGTAGTGTTTGTGTTGTCTGTTGTGGGCAGGTCAGTATCTTGTGTTTATTCTGTTTTGCAATCAGATTCCATACAGGCAGACAAATAAAAATATCATTAAACAAATAAGTATTCCATGATACAATTTTTAAATTGTTCGGCCTGCTCCAAGACATTTCTAGCTACTGTTTTGGTCATTAATCAATCAGTTTCTGTGAACTAAGTTATGCCTTAGGTCCTTTATGAATATCCCTGTTTGTCCAATGCCAACATTTTTCTTATTTCTTTGGGTCAGCTCTCTGATATTTCCACTCCATTCTACTTACTTCTGAACATATATTTTCTAATGGATTTTATTGTTTAAAAGATTTGTAAGGAGATTGAATCATACTGGCACTGATTTATTTTTTGAAGAGCAGAAGGTATTTACTTAGCTTCACTGCTTCTATTTACAAAACAGCATGAGATCTCCTAATAAAACTCTAGATTTTTTGCTGTCATGGCTCTGTATGTACCAATGAGCATACATGCTGTGTAAGTTGCTCTTAAGGTATTATCAGTAGAATTTTTGTTTCCATTGGCGCTGTTAATTGCACCTTTTTAACAAAAGGAAATACAAGTATCTTAAGACACACATGAATAAAGGAAACAAAGAGCAAAAAGCTATGAAAAATTGTTTGCTAGTGTCATAAATGGATAGGTAGGTAAGGGTTAAGTTTCTTTTACCTGAAAAGGGTAACCGAACACCTGACCAGAGGACCAATCAGAGAACTGGATTGTTTAAAGTCAGGGGCGGGAATTTGTATACTCGGGGTCTTTGTTGT
>NC_133769.1:78317744-78415981 GCF_003597395.2 Chelonoidis abingdonii | reverse complement strand
CAAGCTGGTAGTGAGCTTGGGGGAGTTTCAGGTAAGCCCCCAAACTTTGGACGCAAAAGTCCAGATTTGGGACAGGACCAGACTGGTGGACACTAAAGTCCAGGTCTGGGACTGGACAGCTAGATTACCACAGCTAGTTCTACTATATTTTTTAACCATTCCCCCAAACCTGCTGTGCAACCATGAAGCAATTGTTATAAAATGGTTCCCTGCTGAGTTTTAGATGTTTGACGTCTATTTTGCAAATCTCTTCAATCTACCCCTATTCTGTTTGGCTGAAACATTTGTCTTGATGAAACCTTGATCCCCCATGAGTAGAAACATTTTTTAATGCCTTGCTTTTATCTCTGTCTTCATGATAACTACAGATTAAAAATTGCCATGTTTTCCTACCCTCTTTCTCTGTTAACACAAAGATTATCACTGAAATTAGCACTTTAATCAAAAAAGAGCAGAAACCTGGCCCATTATTTTTTCTTACAAAAGTGTGTTAAAATATTTTCTAGGGTTCACTAATTGATTTTTTAAATAAGCCATATGCCATTGTTTCAATGTAATAGATAGATTATATCTTTCTTTTGTTCTCTGATCCATGTGTGCATTTTAGGAAACAAATGTATGTACCAAATTATCTATTGCTTGACAATCTGATATGATTTCTCCCCCTCAAGGATTTAAAGTATCACTGTATATGTGAAGATCATCTGCCTCCCTTGTCGCTCCGACCATGTCCTCTCTCCCTTCCCCTCCCATTTGAATCCCTCCACTGGGTACCTCCTCCTCAGGCACAAGATTCTTGTTTAATTTTTATGGCTCTTTGCAACTTAGCCTTCACCCCATCTAGCTAACCTAGTAACTTATTGTGACATCAACCTCAATCTTATCTCTGTCAGTGTTCCCAGATGTACCGTCCATCAGTCAGCTTCTCACTCAAACACATCGCAGTTTTTCTCCACACTGCCTCTTATGCCTGGGAAATCTCCCCAGTAAATTCTGTATAGAGATGCTACCTTATCTTTCTTCAAATCCCTCCTTAAAACTCATCTCTGTCATGATGTCTACAAAATTCTGCCTGCTGATCATAGTAAGGCAGGTCAGGAGATCTGACTATTCCTTCTCTAACCTTTCCCTACTCCCCACTTCTGTCTCAGTTTGAAAAGGCAAACACATAAACAGCATAAGTAATAAACAAAGCGATGCCAGTTCTTCACATATTACTTTGCCTGTATGTTATATACTCATCAGCGTTGCTCTGTTTGTGTGCTTTAGATTCTAAGCCCTTGGAGGCAAGAATTGTCCCTTTTCCACATTTGTTTTGCAGAGCCCAGGACAGTCTTTGAGTGCTGCAATGACAGAAATATTTACTGCTCCCTCTAATAATAATCTGTTTCCACATTCATATTTATGTAAATTTTAAACCAGGACTTGAGTTGTGCTGGAATGCTCCAGAATGCCGTTCCAGCACCATTTTGGGAGCCAGAACTCTGTTCAGGCACTTTTGATGCTATTATTTATGATAGGGGAGGCTGCGGTTGCAGGCTGGATGGTTTATGCTGATGCCTTCTGCCATTCCCCTCCACTGCAGCCCAGAGCTCCCTGCTTCAGTACAGTCCCCGCTAATTGCAAGCACAGCTGAGTTGGGAAGTACACTGGAGGTGAGTGTCGCTACCTTAACCCCACGCTTGGCTGCGGGAAGCGGGAGGCTGCTCTGCCCACTGCCAGGATGTACCAGGGATTTGTCTGGAGAACTGCACCACTGATAGATCAGCCAGCACTGGCGGGGAGGCTCTGGTGGTGTCGCAGTATAGCGTAGCCCCTGGCAACAGTTCCAAGGCACACTGTGTCAAACTTAGAATCACGACTCACAATTTGTCAGACCACTCTTTTTTACTAGCGCAGCGCTCCGCCAATAACACCCAGATAATGTGAGTGGCCATGCAAGACCCAGTCTTATTTATACAGATAAAAGAGCAGGAATTAGACAAAGGGACAAAGAAAGCAAAACAGTAAAATTCACCTGGGGCACAGCATGCATATCCTACTTCCTTACTAACTCTTATCGATCTAAGGCTAATACTTCACCAATTGCCCTTAAACGGTGCAATTGTTCTATGTTAATGTCTGTATTCCTGACACCTGGATTGCAGCATTCCAACAGTTTTGCTTAAAGGTACAGACAGCATTTCTTTAATCCTTTCTATTTTCACAATATAATTCATTCTACTTTCACAACTGTAAAAGGGCGTACAGTGTGTAACATGCTGCCATGGGACTCACAATTCTCCCCAGACCCATGGGAAGCAGTCTCAGTTTGCATCACCCTCATTTCTGAGTGATAGTGCCAGAAGTGTGTTTTGGCATGTCTTTTTTCAGGACTCAAGCACTGATCTGAACAATTTTTTTGTTACACAGCGATTGCCCTTTAATTATGAATCTTGTGACTAGCAATTTCCTGCAATAGCTAAGTCTGTATATTACTGTGGGCCAGGGATTGTATGTAATTCAGTGTGGGAGGGTGACTACAGCTCCTCCAGAATTAAGAACAGTGCAGTGTGATTAGGCAAATTCACCCAGGTTGTAACACTTCTAGAGTCTAGGTACCCCCCACCTGGAGAGGCTCACATACATAGGTTCAAACTGGATTCCCCAGACACAGAAAGGACTTTTGGATAAAAAGCTTGAGTTTAAACTAACTCCGGGTCACCTTTCTGATCCAGCAAACAGACAGAACCTTTGCTCCAAGGGGAGTCCCCAAAGCATAGGGTACTGTTGGAAGGAGTGACACCAGCCAAAGTCTGAGATTGCAGTTGGGGTGATCTCTGGTAAACTTTCTAGCATGTGTGTAGGTCAGGTGTCGCCAGCCTTTCAGAACAGCTGTGCCGAGTCTTCATTTATTCACTCAGATTTAAGGTTTTGGTGCCAGTAAAATGTTTTAATGTTTTTAGAAGGTCTCTTTCTATAAGTCTACAATATATAACTAAACTACTGTTGTATATAAACTAAATAAGGTTTATAAAATGTTTCAGAAGCTTCATTTAAAATTAAATTAAAACACCGAGCCCCCCGGACCGGTGGCCAGGACCTGGCAGTGTGTGCGCCACTGAAAATCAGCTTGCATGCCACCTTTGGCACACGTGCCATAGGTTGCCTACCCTTGGTGTAGGTTCTTCTGTTGTTTTTTAATGTGTTTTCTCTGTAATGCTTTCACTTTAAGAATAGGTGTGCTTGCTTAGAAAGAGCTGTATGGAAACTCATAACTGCTGGAAATTACATTGTTCATAGGACTTGAAGAGTAAGCACATTGCAGATGCTGGCCTGACTAGGGAGACAGGTCTCCAGCCAAGAACGGTGATGGCTAGTGAGCCAGAAGCCTGGGGTTGGGCAGGGGAGAATCTTATATTTTTAATTTGCAGAAATGAAAATAAATTGGATACTCTGAGGTACTTGCAATATATTGTGGTATTATTTATCAAAGATGTTATTTAAAAATGGCTAAGCAGTTCTGGCATTATTTAATGTTATAATTGTAATATGTTATCATGCAAAAAATCATTGAAGCTCATCATCTATTGAGAAGACCTGCTGCTGCAAGTGATAACCCAGTTTTTAATTAATTTAACAAGAATGTAGTACTGAAATTTTTATGACCATGATTGTTAATTATTAATGTTTTAGTCTACATATAAATTGTATATGTTGCATTTGAATAAAATGTTTAAGCCAGTGGTTTATCAATATTGAATAAGCAAAAGTAACCTTAATTTTTAGTAGGCTCACCTATAATAATAGGTGTTGTAATTAAGCTGTGAGCCATCTGATAATAAATCATTTGTATTTTTGTATTATGAAAATAATCTTTAAACTACTTTAACTTAGTAAAACTTGGATTTCCCTTACTCTGCAGAAATACTAGCTTGTATTCTGGCTTATGACCTGTGACTGTGAAGCCTTACATAATTTCCCCCCACATTTTTGTGTCAGAACGTTGGGTCCTATTGTAATAATTGGAACTACAAATTTACTTTCATTGTAATCTGAACTGTAAAAAGTATTTAAGATGATAGAATAACCTATAATAAGTCAATGGAAAATAGGTCATGTTGTTTTCAATAGTGAATGCTATAAACAGGTGCAAGAGAACCAGACAGAGACTAAATTACTACAAACCAAAAAAAGATCACGTTGATATGACTGCCTGCCATCTCTGCCAGAAAGCATGGATCCTGCACTGCTTATTGTGATGAGCGTTATGAACACAATGGGTCTGATCCTTGCAATATTTCATGAGCTGGGACGATGATCATGATGATGATGATGTGGTGTCTGCATGGCTGTGTGCCATGGACAGAAACAATTCAAGATTGCTGTTGGCATTCATAGAGCAGCTCCACACAGTGAACCGTTGGCTCTGGGCTTGAGAAACAAGCACTGAGTGGTGGGATTGCATTGTTATGCAGGTATGGGATGACAACCAGTGGCTGCAGAACTTTCGGATGTGAAAGACCACATTCCTGGTGCTATGTGAGAAGCTTGCTCCAGCCCTCTGGTATATGGACACAAAAATGAAAGCTGCACTAATGGTGGAGAAGCAAGAAGCGATCACTGTATGGAAGCTGGCAAAGACAGAATGCTACCAATCAGTAGTGAATCAGTTTGGAGTGGGGAAATATACTATGGGAACTGCAGTAATGTAAGTGTGCAGAGCCATTAATCATTTCCTTCTATGAAGGACTGTGATTCTGGGCAATATTTGTGAAATAGTGGATGGGTTTGCAGTAATGGGATTTCCTAACTGCAGTGGGGTGATAGATGGCACGCATATCCCCATTTTGGTCCCAAACCACCTTATGACAGAGTAAATCAATAGAAGAGACTACTTTTCTATGGTATTGCAAACGCTAGTGGATGACCGTGGTTATTTCACCATCATCAGTGTGGGCTGGTCAGGGAAGGTGCATGACACACGCATCTTTAGGAACACAGTCCTGTACAGAAAGCTGCAAGCAGGGACTTTCTTTCCAGATCAGAGGAATACCACTGCAGATGTGGAAATGCTAATAATGATCCTGGGAGACCCAGTCTACCTCTTGCTTCTGTGGCTCATAAAACCTTATACTCTGACAGCAGCAAGGAGCACTTCAACAATAGGTTCAGCAGGTGCAGAATGACTGTAGAATGTACCTTTAAAGGGGTGCTGTCTCCTCAGCAGGTTAGACCTCAGTGAGGAAAATATCCCCATAGTTATAGCTGCCTTCTGTGCCCTCCATAATATATGTGAATCAAAGGGGGAGAAATTTTTTCCCAGGGGTGGAGCGTGGAAGTGAGCAGCTGTCTGCTGCTTTTGAACAGTGCTGTAAGAAGGGCTCAATGGGGAGCCATTTGGTCAGGGTGGCTTTGAAGGAGCATTTTAACAATGGGCCGCTGTAATGTGTGTCGCTGTAATGTGTTTAACCAGACTTTTTGTTTGTTTGTTTTATTTGTTTTTTGTACCATGGTATAAACCTTGTAATGATTACTATGTGTGTGCTACTATAACACTGCAAATGCACCTATTGGTACTGTCTCCGAATGTTAGCAGTAGTCATCATATATTGGAGAATAATAACAATTCATTCACTATCCATAAGTACATTTTTATTCCACACCATGCAAACATATTTATGTATTCGTAACCTAAACATTTTACGTACAGAAAAAAGTATTTTTAAAGGGAAAGCACATTTGCCAATGAGACTTTCAGAGCTGGCTGTATGTCCAGCTATTGTTCTGCAAATTGTCCCATGGGGTGGAGTGCCTGGGATACTTCAGACGCCCCGGAGCAAACAAAGAATGTGGGCGGGGACAGTGGGGGGAGGTGCAGGAAAGGCAGTTCTGTATCGCCTGCAGGGGGAAGCATGCTAAATGTGTTCAGCCTGAAGTTCAGTCAGGAACCACAGTATGTCTGTTTATGCCCTGAGCAGTGCTATTATCTGTTCCTGCCCCTGTTTCCTATCCTGACTATCCCTCCACAATTTCTCACTGACTGCCTCCCTCCATGCTCTCTGCTCACAATCCAAAGCACCAGACGACTGCAGCACCTTCTTGAGCATGTCTGCTTTACTCTTCCATTTTCTTTTCCTTATCTGAGTGAGGTGCTCTGCCAGTGTGCAGGGGACCATCAAGGGCTCATCTGCATCTGATAAAGAAACAATAGACAGAGATATTATTGTCAGTGCACTTACACCCTGGATCTAAACAAGTATCAAGCACATCTATCTCAGTTTCCCTTGGCACTGACACAGTGTGGTGGTATCCCCAGCCATGGTGAGTGTGGCCCAGAAGGCGAGGGGGTGAGTTTAGACAAAACGGGGGATAGCCATGGAGTATCAGTACCAGGACATAGGGCTACTGTATTGAATACTGGCACCGTTTTCCACAGATGGGGGTGATTGCAGCTGATATCTCACTCCAGAGGTTAACCGAGGCTGCAAGGGTCCAGCTCCTGCATGTGTGTGACTGGCGTCACAGGGACCATATGCTGCTAGCGTGTGTGGTGCTATGGTGCCTGCTGAAGTAATTGCTGAGTGCTGTAACAAAGCTTCCTACCACAGGGGAAGAAACAGCAGCTCTCCTGAGAAACCTTTGGTAGAGGATTGCAGAGTAGCTCCAGGAAAGGTTCCTAGAGATCTCGCTGGAGATCCCAGTGTGCATAAACAAACTTTTCTGCAGGGCCTTCTGTGCCTAGCTGTACAGGGGAATGAGAGCAGATAGAAACTGACCCTGCGTTGGTTATTTCACATCTCTTGTAGCCTGATTTAAAAAAGCAGTACATGACCAGATGTGCCTCTCCAGTATTGAAACAGAGTAATTATCAGAGGTTCCCTCCCCTGCATCATGCTTGCCAGAGCTGGACTGCTGGGACTTAGTAGACTGCTCAGGAGTCAAAAAGAAGTCCTGGCTCACCACACCACCAGACCTCCCTGTTGCCTATCCCCCATCCTCCTCTGCCTCCTCTTCCTCGTCCAGCATGTCATCTTCTGGGTTCACTTTGGTGGCCAGTGACCCTAGCGCCTCCCCCCCCAGATGTCCAAGGGGCTCTTGGCAGTGGAAGCGGGGTCACTGCTGAGGATGGCAGCCCCTTGTAGAAGTGGCATGTTTGCAGCTTTGCACCAGAGCAGCTATTTACCTTCCTTGCCTTCTGGTACCCCTGCCTCAGCTCCTTGATTTTTACACAGCATTGCTGTATGTCCCTGTCATAGCCCTTCTCTGCCATGCCATGAGTGATCTGACCATTGATATCAAAGTTTGGCTGGAGCAGAGCAGTGACTGCACAACCTCCTCTCCCCGCGGACCTAGGAGATCCACTGCCTTCCATGTACTTCAGACAGGAGCACGTTTGTTGTGTGGATCTGGCATGGTCAGCTGGGCAGTTGCTCTCCATGCCGAGCAAAGACAAAGAGCAATTTCAGAATTTTCCAGAGCTTTAGAGAAGGAGGACCGTTCACCTGTGTATCTAGCTGCAGGGCAGTGGAGTTCAAAACTGTGACCAAAGTGGTCATGGTGGGCATTGTGAAACACCTCCTGGAGTCCACTTAGGGTGACATAAGCACCACAGTGTCTACACTGACTCTGTGTCACTCCAACTCCATCACAGAAGGCTCTGTGCCAGTGGCTCTCAAACTTTTTTTTACTGGTGACCTCTTTCACATAGCATGCCTCTGAGTGTGACCCCTCCCCCTTATAAATTAAAAACGTGTTTTAATATATTTAACACCATTATAAATGCTGGAGGCAAAGCAGGGTTTTAGGTGGAGGTTGACAGCTCGTGACCCTCCCATGTAATAACCTCGTGGCCCTCTGAAAGGTCCTGACTCCCAGTTTGAGAACCCCTGCTCTATGCCTCTCGTCCAAGTGGTTTTATTAGGTCGGTGTAGCAGGCGAGTTAAAGCAGCAGGAGGCGCATTGTAGTGTGTTCACTTCCCTAGTTAGCTCGGCATAAGCTATCTTACATTCACTTAACTTTGAAATGTAGTCTTGCCCTAAAATACAGTAAGTCTGACCCCCCAAACTCCCCAATCTCTCATTTTCCCAGCAGATCTCAGAGTATTCCTTGGATTCACATTTCCAATGATTCAGCAAGGTGCTTAACATACACAAATTGACTTCACTGGGACTACTTGTGTGCCTGAAGTGATACACATTTAAATACCTGGCTGAATCAGGGCCTGAAATACCAAAGCCGATTAGAAGATACAGGTGCATGACCAGCTATAGAGAAGCATTGTGCCTCTGAAGTGACTGTTAAGCATTCTGCTGCTCTCACCAGCATTGTGCGTCCCTAATTAGTAATCCTTTTTGGCTTTGTCAAAAAGTTAGGAAAGTCTCAGTTCATAATAACTTGTAAGTTGATTTCCCACTGAGTGCCAGGGAAAACAATGTACATGAGCGCTCCACTGGTCCATCTAGAGGCACTGACCCTCTACTTCCACATGTGCAGGGCAAGATCCATGTGTCATGATGGTCTGTAATGGCTCACGAACATGACTGCCAATCTCAGGGCAGTCCAGTAACAGGGCACAAACCCCAAACCAGTTGTGTGTTATATAATTAGAGTTCACTAACTTAGTAAGAAGTGTGAACTCCTAAGGCAATGCTACAGCTTTAACAAGGAGTCACAAACAGCGCCCCCCTTGGTTACTCCAGTCTATCTTGCGACCCAGGCAAGCTTGTCTGTGTGGTAGATGGTCCCTTATACCAAAAAGCACAACTCTATTCAGGTTACTCCCAGTCCCAAAGAACCTGTCACTTATCCCAGGTCAAGCACACCCCAGATCTCTCAGCAAAGACAACACTTGTACTGTAGTCAATAAACTAACTAATGGTTTATTAACTAAGAAAATCAATAAGTTATTTACAAGGTTAAAGCAGATAAACATACACAAACGAGGTACCATTTTAAGTTCAAAAGATAATAGAAGCTTCTATAACAAGCAAGCTTTTATGTCCTTTAGGGCTAACCCAGGCTAAGAAGCTTGGGAATCTCTTGCTTGTGTTTAGGAATATTTGCCTCTTGGAGTCCAGACAGCATAGAAACAACAATTTCTCCTTAACAGGCATTGCTAGTTCTTTCTAGTCCTCTCCTTGTTAGTGCACTGAATACTGGCACTGTTTTTCACAGTGTAAGCTGCCTTGTGTTGATCTAACAATTTAATGTAGATCAGACCTTAGATGAATGAATTTTCTACTCTCTCTGGTTCAAGATGTGATGGGATGAACTTGTGCATATACCCTCTTTAAGGGTATGAGGGAAGCAATCAACAAAGTCTTTTGTCCACAATGGCTTGTGTAATGTCTATGGACCATGTATTGGGGAGGAGATAACATCTCTTGTGGTAAACTAGCATTTCACACTTGGTAATGCTTCTCCCTGACTGTTGGAGATTTCCAGTTTTAGGCCAGGTGTACACTACATACCTATATCGGTATAACTACATCACTCGGGGTGTGAAAAACCCAAATCCCTGAGTGACACAGTTATACTGACCTATCTCCCTGTGCAGCCAGTGCTGTCAATGGGAGATAGCTACCTATGACCATCTCCTGAGGAGGTGGATTAACTATGCCAACAGGAGAAGCTCTCCCATCAGTGTAGGAGTGTCTGCACTAAAGCAACCCGGCTGTATTAGGCCAGCTGTCCCTGTGAAGCATTTAGCAAACATTTTTATAGTTACAGATAAAACATGTAAACATTACCTTATAATATATGTGGGATATAGATATTATAAATTGGATTAATACATGAAACATCCTACAAGCATTCCATAAAGTTTAAAAATTAAACACATTCTTATAACTCTAATATCTATTTTAAAAATACTAACACAGAGGTAAGTTTTACTTGTTTCCAGCTATGCATTTATCAGTATTCTATGGGGCCTGGGACCTTGGCAGGAGCTGGCACTGGGACTGCCAGTATCACACTATGCATGGAGGGTTGCCTTTGTGCAAAATGGGATTAGTACCTCAATAGACAGAGAAGGGGAAATGACTAGCACATCCCTACTGATTTTTAATAATGAAATAAAATGGATTTATCTTCATAAATATTTGTTTCTTTCTTTGGTGGTGGTAGGATTGTTAAAAGTTAAATATAAAGTGAGTGTGTTTTTAAATGCCCCTATTAGGGTTGCCAACTTTCTAGTTGCAGAAAGCTGAACACCCCTGCCCCACCTCCTAGCCTACCACTTGCCAAGGTCCCACCCCTTTTCTGAGGCCCCACTCACTCCATCCTCCCTCCCTCTGTTACTAGCTCTCCCCTACCCTCACTCACTAATTTTCACCACGCTGGGGCAGGAGGTTGGGTTGCTGTGAGACAGTGAGGGCTCTGGCTGGGGGTGCAGGCTCTGGGAAGGGGCCAGGGATGAGTGGTTTGGGGCAGGGATTTGGGGTGCAGGCTCTGGGGTGGGGCCAGAAATGAGTTATGGGTGCAGGAGGAGGCTGGGGCAGGGAGTTGGGGTGTGCTAGGTGGTTCCGGGCTAGGGCCAGGTTGGGGCATGGGAGGGAGTTTGGGGTGTGGGCTCCGGGCAGCACTGACCTTAGGCGGCTCCCAGGACTCAGCAGCATACCCCGACGGCTACTACATAGAGGAGTGTCCAGGGGGCTCCACGTGCTGCTTCCACCCACAGGTGCCTCCCCCGCAGCTTCCATCGGCCATGGTTCTTGACCAGAGGGGGCTGCAGAGCCAGGCGTCAGGGTGGTGTCTGTGGGCGGGGGCAATGCACTGAACCTCCCCCAGGACCGGCGCTAGTGTTTTTAGCACCCTAGGCGCACGGCCATTTTGCCGCCCCGCACGCTGGTCCCACAGCTCCGGTGGAGCTGCCACAGCCGTGCCTGCGGGAGGTCCACCGGAGCCGCGGGAGCAGCGGACCGTCCGCAGGAATGCCTGCGGTAGCTCCACTGGAGCCGCGGGACCAGGGGACCCTCTGCAGGCACGACTGCAGCAGGTCCACCGGAGCCGCCTGCCGCCCCCCCTGGCAAAATGCCGCCCCCAATAATCCTGGTGCCCTAGGCGATTGCCTAGGCCGCCTAAATGGAAGCGCCAGCCCTGATCTCCCCGGCTGCCTCTCCACCTAGAAGCTGGAAGGACATGTTGCTGGTTCCTGGGAGCTGCATGGAGCTGGGCCTGGAGCCAGCCTCTCCCACTGGTGCTGCAGCTAACCGGACTTTGGAGCTGTCAGGGTCCCTTTTCGACGCCTGGCAACCCTAGTCCCTTTTAGCTTTCTTTACAAAATTTTAGAAGCAGAGCTTTCATTCATTGTACACTCCAAAGTGCCTCAGATTTCAACAGGAATTTTGGGTGTGCAAGGAATGCAAAATCAGGTTCTTAGATCAATAAAAAGGTGTGATTTGCAGTTGTCATTAAGGTATCCTGTATCATACCAGCTCATACCATATGTTTTGGGGTCGAGGTGGGGGGGAAGAGAGAATAAATTCATTATCTATATTACTTTAACTTAAGTCAAGAAACCCAGTAAGATTTTTTTTTTTTTTAAGGTTTGATGTGTGCAAAAATAGATTTGACTTGGAACTACATTTATTATCCTAAGTGACATTTCGTTTAAGAAAGTAATTATTGAGAATTGTTTATTAATCCTTATTAATTAATGTATTGCATTGTATATTATATTGAATAATTGCAGTTTCTGCAGTATGGAAGTTTGTGTACGGTTGTTCAACTTTTGTTCAGTACAAGCCACAGCTTGTTTGGTCTTGCATCTGCAGAGTTGATTTTTGAGCTATTTTAATTGATTCAGACCCATGGTTACAAAGAAAAAAATATATATAGTCACAAAAATGTTTATTCTTCCTTTGCAGCAGCAAAGCAGTATTGCATTACAGGAGACTTTTAGGAATAATACCGCAATATAAACACGTGTTGTTGTTTTTTAAAAAAATCCACTTAAAAGCCTTATTTATCTTTAGAAAAAATATATGTTAAATGAAACCCCTAAGACCACAGCTTTTTCCTTTGTTTTCAGTGGGGAAATGTCTGTCTTTATGAAATAGGATTGGGCCCTAAAATAATTGTGCTGAAAAATATGAAGGATCTGAATAACATCAAAAAAGGAGATTCAGTTTTAAGGTTGGAACCTTTAATACACTCCACTGTGCCTTGATTTTGACATGTTGTACGTCAAAAGGTTAAGAAGAAATTCCTTGATTTTGTGCATGTAAGTTAGAGCTTTGGTATTCTTTAACTGTAGTGTTAGGGTAGGGTTCATTTCCTCTTGAGATTTTCACCCTGTTATACCATATCTCATCCTTAATGTCTTTTAATGTATTGTACCCATTCATATCAAAGATGATGATTTTAATACAGATATGGTATATTGAAAAATGTAATGAGAAAAAATATCACTGCACATGTGGAGTATCTGGTTTTCAGAAATGATGTGCAGTTAAAAAAATTAAAAATATCATGAGCTCTAGGGTACACTATGCGTTTCCATTTTTAAAAGGAAAGTCATATTTTTCATTGGAAAAAGTGCTAAAAACACCAAAGACAAAAATGGAGGATTTATACCTTTAAAAACCCAATAGGATAAAAATATTGGCTACTTTAAAGCAAAAATCTATACCTCTAAAATACACAGACATAAAAGCTGTATATAGTGCTAATGGTACACCATTTTAACATGGAAATCCAGTTTGCTTGCCACTGCAAGTATTTTTCATTTAAATAACTCATATATTGTAGAACATTCCAGCCAGTAATAATATTTCCGTAACAGGTATTTCCTTTGACTATGGGAAGGGCAAAATCATCCGCCATACCACCAAGTACTGTCTCTGCAGCATAGCCTCTATGAAAGGCACCCAGGACAGTTAACAGGTCACATCAGAGATTGGTTTTGCCACCATCTTGTTTATCTTGCTAAGAGAAGGGAGGGTGTGTATTTGTCTGTCTAAATCTCTACCATCACGCAACAATGTCCTTAGTATTTGTTGTTGTTGTTATGTTGTTATCATCATCCATATTATCATAGAACTTAGAAGTCCTAGTCATAGACGAGGACCCTCTTGTGCTAGGTCCTACACAAACACAGGATAAAAAGATGGCCCCTGCTCCAAACATTTTACAGTCCAAGTATGAGATAAGAGACAACTGGTGGATAGAGACAGACAAGGGAGGACAAGGAAACAGCAAGACCATATTGGTCAACATGATAGGCAGTGGTCTCAGCACACCACTGGCCAAATTGTTGTGAAGTTTTTGGGGGAGCATCTTGGCAAACAAGAATTGTAAGAATAATTTGAAGAAGGTTAATGAAATAGCTTTGTACGTTTTAGAATGCGTGGTAGATTTCTCTAGTCAAGACTGTTGACCATCTTTGCTGGTAGAGATCCCCAGTAGCATCTGCTTTCTGTTACCATCCAGGTAGGACAAGTGTGAAAGTGGCTCTGATTGCAGTCAGTTCACTGAATCTAAGTGTGTTGTAGGACTGAATTCTTCAAGGAGACTGTTGTGTTTCTGGTCCTTCTGTCAACTTGTTGATTTTGGTGTCCTATAACAATTTTAGCTGTAGGTGACATTTTCTGTGATAGTAATAAATGCCTCAGAATAAGTTTTTATTTGCAGGTCATACAGTAAGATGTATTTATCAGTTGAGTCACTGGGAAACCGCCCTTTACTTACCTTATAGACAGTTGCATTAGAGGAAATTTTAGTAATAACAAAGAGATCTCATTTGAAGAAAAATGAAAACCCTTCCTGGATGCTCTGCCGAAGATTACATATAAAATGTCTGTGTTTGGGACTGGATGATTTGTTGTCAACAACTAAATCTTGGGATCTGTTGTAATTTTAGTTGTCTATAGAATGGAGTTAGTGACGAAGAGATTGGATAAAGGTTTATTTCAAGGGAAGGAGCTAATAGAAGAAAAACATTAAAATACGGCTCCAAATCTGAAGACAAAGGGAGTTATTTTGCAATTGGAGAGCAGAACTAGTTATACAGTCTGATGCAGTTTCATCTGTTTTACAAACCAGGCAAAGAGTTAGAAATTTATATGTTGGACAAAATTTGCATATTTTTGTTTACTTTGTTCATGTCTTTTGAACCCATAAATATATATTTAAAAGCAGCCTTGCAGACATTTTTTAAAATACTGACAGATATTCCTTTCCATGTTAGTAACTGCACAATTACTTTAAATGCACTCTGTTCCATTTACAAGGTGTTATTGGTGTACTGTAGAAATAAATGGTGCACATTGTAGACCGCATTCTCTTTTGTACAGTGACATTTTAGTTGTAGATCGGAGTTCATAATAAAGGATAATAGATTAATAAAGCTCTTTGCCCTATTACCGGTTGAAACTATAAGCCATACAATTAAGTTATAAAATAAAGAAATTGCTGCATTCAGGACCTATAAGGCATGTACAGTTTAAAAGAACTCTAGAGGCTTATTGAGAGGTTTTAATAATAATACAGCATGTCACTATAGTGTGTGTCAATCTGACTGTTTTTTAGCTCTGTGGACCAGCAGAGGCTGGTTAGTGTGCTCAGCCCCTGGGGGTATGGAGCACAGTAATACTGTGTCACCTCTAGACATGACTTTCAAATTAACATAACAGAACATTGATTTACAATATTTGTCATTATTTATCATTGGAGAAAGTCACAGAAAGGGGGGAAAAATCACAAAAATCCATTAACATTTTCTTTTTTTCATTGACATTTTGTTTCTACAGAGAAGTTCTGATCAGCTCCACTTTTCATTGCCATTATCATTAATTATTTGCATTACATAGTACCCAGGGACCCCAAACAAGGTCATGGCCCCATTGTACTAGGCACTGCACAAATTAAAGACAGCCCGAATACTGAAGAATGTTTAATCTAAATAGACAAAACAGACGAAGGGTCAGAGAAAGGAAGTATTTTTATCTCCATTTCACAGATGGAGAACTGATGTCAGAATGATAAAGTGACTTGCCCAGGCAACAGAAGAATTCTGAGGTGGAGATAGGAATTGAACCCGGTATCCTGAGTGCCAGGCTAGGGCATTAAAGACAAGACAACCTTTTCTCTCCAAGCTTTCCTTTTTCTGTCATGTCCATGTGATCAGCTTGGTGCTCTTGCAACAGCACTCCTGTATCTTAACAGAAGACCTTCTGAGAATCTGAATGTTTATCCACTTTCTTCAAGAGCTAACAAATACTAGTATCATAATAATAAGGCACCTCCTGCTGATTATTCAGGAATAACATTAGCTAGTCTCTGACCTCCATCTGGTTTAGCTGAACTGAGCTTAAAGACGTATAATGCAAATATCAATTATTTGGTGTCACTGTGCCCACCTCCACCTATTCCTCCAATGTTGTTACCTATCTCGGTTCTCCCCAGTTAGGGGAATTTCAGACTGATGTGGATTTTGCCACAGGAAGTTGAGATAAACAGCAATATAAATACATGGTCAAGAACATCAAGCAGTGGAAGAGAAAAAAGTATATATGACATATTCAAATGGTAAAAATATATATTATTTCCTCATTACTTTTATACTCTGTTTTCTAATGTGTATCTAGAGTATTTGCATAAAGTAGAGTTTTGATGTGGTATTTTCAGGATTGATTTGAAAGGGCCATCCATTAAATTCAGTTAAGTAAATCTTTCTATAAAGAACACTGGCCTAATATCAAATCAGTCAGTATACTGGTGAATACATAATATTCCACAGGGTGTCATAGATAGCCTCATGAAGAACAGTCCTTGCTAGAACTGGTAATCATTATTTTGGCTTATTTTAAAAGGAATTTTTCAAAGCACCCCTGAAATATCCCTTCCTCTGAACTGTTTGCTTTGGGGATGTGGGGTTTAAGCAGTTGAAAAAGAAGACAAGACAAGCCATTAGGAAAAATGCTCTTTATTCTTTTTTCTTCCTCAGTAGAGCCCAAAATGCATTGCTATGGTGAGGACAGCATTCCCCATATTCCAAAGTTATTTTTGTCAGTCTGAAAGGGCTTTTTTTCTTCTTACCTTTTGTTCTGTCAAAGTGCTGCTAGTGACAGTCACAATGCTGTACAATCCGTAGTTATTGTAACTTCTACTTGTGGTGAAAATATTTTGATAGCTTTTTCAAAGCTCAGAGTCCATATTTGTCATATTAAATATAACTGCTTGAAAAGGTCAGAACCTGCACTGCTGAATGGGAAGACTGGGGCATTTCAGCATTAAAGCCATCTTCAGACAGATTAGTTTCAATCTGTTGTATTTTGAAAGATTCAGGTAGTTAGTGTGGAATTATGGTATGTTTGGATTCTTAAATCAGAATGTTCATTCTAAATAGTCTGGGGTGCCTTGCTGTAGCTGCCCCATCACAATCAAATAGCACACAGATTGTCAGGTATCATTAACACAGCATCAGTTTGCATTACAGTCATCGAGGCACTTAGGGGTTTTAGTTTATTTTTGTTAAAGACCTGGAAAGGAAGGTTTTAGTGCTCAGTTAGCCTGGTGTTTTTCACCTTTTCTTAAGCTTCAGGCATTGGTCAGTTCCAGAGTCAAAAGTATTACAAAACAGAAGGGTACTAGAGCCCGGGCTCCAGTCTAGGGTTGCCAAGTGTCTGGTTTACAACTGGAACAGCGGTCAAAAAGGGACTCTGGTGACTCCGGTCAGCACTATCAACTGGGCCATTAAAAGTCTGGTTGGCATGGGGCCGGCAGGTTCCCTCCTGGCTCTGCATGGGTCCCAGGAAGCGGCCAGCATGTCCCTCCAGCTCCCAGGCATAAGGGCAGCCATAGGGACTCTGCACTGCCCCCGGCCCAAGCGCTGGCTCTGCAGTTCCCATTGGCCAGGAACTGCAGCCAGTGGGAGCTGCGGGGATGGAGCCTGTGGGCGGGGGCAGCTCACAGAGCCCCCTGTCTGCCTAGGAACTGGAGGGATATGATGCCACTTACTGGGAGCTGCCTGAGTAAGCACCACCCAGAGCCTCCACCCCTCATCCCCTCCTGTTCCCCAACCCTCTGCCCCAGCCCGGAGCCCCCTCCTATATCCCAAATCCCTCATTCCTGGCCTCATTCCAGAACCTGCACCCCCAGCTGGACACTCACCCCGTCCCAAGCCCCTGCCTCAGCCCGGAGCTCCCTTCTGCACTCCGAACCCTTTGGCCCCACCCTCCAGCCTGGAGCCCCTTCCTGCACCTCAAATCCCTTACCCCAGCCTCACCCCAGAACCCACACCCACAGCTGGAGCCTCACCCTCCTACTGCACCCCAGCCTGGAGCCTCCTCCCACATGCTGAACCCCTCATCTGGCCCCATCCCAGAGCCCACACCCCTAGCCAGAGCCCAACTCTCTGCCTCAGCCCAGTGAAATTGAGCGAGTGAGTGAGAGTATGGGAGAGTGAGCGATAGTAGGAGGAGGGATGGCACGACCAGGGGCTGGGCTTCAGAGAGGGGGCAGAGCAGTGGCAGAGCCTCGGGGAAGGGGCAGGGCAAGGGTGTTCAGTTTTCTGCCATTAGAAAGTTGGCAACCCTACTCCAGCCTGAGCCGGAATGTCAGCACTGCAGTAAAACAGCCCCACAGCCTGAGCCCTGCCTGCCTGTCAGCTAACACAGGCTGGCTGTGGGTGTCTGATTGCAGTGTAGACATACCCTGGGTGACTTCAGTCCAAGCGCCAGCTCTTTGCAACTTGCAAGGGGCTCTTGCCCTTTGTGGGCCTTCTTTACATCTCTCTGGCTTACCCTGGGAGTTCACGGTATTCTCCATAGGACTGAGATGAATGGCTCCTGGCTGGAAGTTTTTTCTGTGGTTCCAGGAGACCCTCCAACAGTCTCCTGCGAAGGCCATGTCTGCTCCTTTCTCCCTCAGCTGACAGCAGTTTCTTCCTTTTTAAAGATCTCCTCCCTACTATCTATGACTGATTGGTCTGGAGGGGTCAGGCTATCCCTGCCCCCAGGGCCTCTCTGGAACCTTCCTCTCCAGTGTGGCCTCTATAGACCCCAGCATAAAAATCCATTCTTGCATTTTTGAGAAATGCAAGGTGGGAAAAAAACGGGTTTACTTGAAAAAATCTTTTAAGACCCTCTCTGTGAATTCATAACAAAGAACTAGCTGAACTTTACAAGTACAATTGCTGCTGCTGAGGAGTACTCACTAAGCTAATTAGAAAGAGAAATATAACATTGAATGCATACATTTAAACTGACATCCATGATGAGAAAAATCAGTTTTGCATATGTGCAGTATGAAATTTATATATCGATAGATAGATAGATAGGTGTGTTATCTATGACTATATATGTCATTAAGTCAATATATAACACAACTGTTTTGATCCATGCTCAAAATTTAAGGGACTGTCACGTGGTGAAACTTAAAGGTTCTATTCTTTCTCAAAAACTAAAATCCATCATTTTAAGTCCTTTTTATGTTTTCTAAAATTATTTTATTAATCTTTCAAAAAATAATTTTATTAGCATCAATTTTTGATTAAATATATTTTAATTGTGATTTGAGACAGTCTCTTCTAACAGAAATAGACTTGAGTTAGAAGAAGATCAGAATTTCAGCAGAAACACAAGTTCAAATATATAACAGCAAATTAGATGTGTTGATAGATTTTCTCCTTTTTACATGATATATACTCATGACTAATCAGATATGAAAAGAGTGAAATCACACAAGAGGATAGAAAATAATTATTAATCAGTAGACCTTAATATGAATTGTTCTAACAACACAAAACTTACAACCAAAATAGATTTTCAGTTCCATCTGTGATGCATAATTTTGACCTTTTGAGTTTTTTATTTTACTGTTTTTGATAGCAAGAATTAATTGTTATCCTCATCCATCAAATGGACATCATAATATTTGCTATCTCCCACCTTTTGTCTTATTTATTTATATTGGAAGCTCTTTGGGGAAAAACCCATCTCTTATAATGTATTTGTACAGTGCCTATCATGATGGGCCCTGACCTTGATTGTGGCCTCTTGGTGGTACTGGAATATAAATAATAATATTTGATTATTCAACTTCAAATAACAAGTGCCCACCCATCGTTCACTGTTGTTCTATAGGGTACAAGTGACTTTAAATACAATAAGAAGGAGGATGGTGTAGTTAAGACACTGGAATGGAACTCCGGAAATCTGGATTAATTTCCAGCTTTGCAGTAGACTTCGTGCATGATTTTGGAGTGTCTCTGCCTTCATCTGTGAAATGGGGCAAATGCCACATAGGGGCAAATGGGGCAAATGCCACATAGGGGCAAATCATTAATGATTGTAGCATGATCTGGCTCTATGATAATAAAGGCAATTAAAATGTCTATATAGATAAAGAAAGAAAGAGTTTAAATTAGGAAAGTACTAATAATTTGCCAAAACTGATTGTATTCCAAATTGTCATTAAATATGTAGCTAATACTTATGAACCAAAGTATAATCTTGTTTGTACACACTGGGCATAAAGATGGCAGCTTCCTTCATAGGGACTTGAGTGACAGTCTAGGTTGGTTACAATACAAAAGTGTGATTGATGTCCTCTGGCCTGCCAATGACTTTGTACAGCCTTTGAGGATCCTTCTGGATGAGACAAGTTGTATACGTTTTCTGCTGATAATTATCATTAATGCAAAGAAATCCACTGTTTCTAGAATTATGCTCATATTACGTGATAGCTGTATGGAAATATGATTGTGTTTATTGTACTTGTAGTGGAAGAGATTGGGTCAGCCATTGTTTGCATATAATTCTCAAATTCTTATTAGCATTTAATTACGATAACGATTAGGAAATGTGTGCAGTCATCATTGTTTTTATTGAATGCAAGTAAATAAAACAGAACTCTACTGCTGGACCACATAATTTGCTCCCAAACTCAGTATACTTCGAGCAGAGGTCTGCTGGTAACTAAAAATTTGACTGGAGAAGCAGAAAGTAAAGTATGTCCTGAAGACTAGCTGAAAAGAATTTTAGGCAAAACCCACAAGGGCGGTGAAGGAGCGCTTAATATCTGTGTATGTCTATCCTCTGCTACAATTTCCTCATAGGTTACCTTGGTTTGATGATTTTTGATAGAGAAAGCAAGGGGGAAGATAACTGGTGTTCTTGTGGTAGAAGTCTGGCATCAAAGATGACTGAACTTTAAAAGAAAAATATTTTTTGGCCTTATGTTGTAGGTGTGCAAAGATAAAGAGAAAACTTTGTTTCCATCATGGCACCTGCATGCCAAAAGGCAGATTTCTCTCAAACAGCAGGTTTATTTCAAGTAGTGGATAGTGTGCTTAATCCAGACTGTCTTCTCCCAAGGGCTGATTTGAGTGAAGTGTAAAACAGTCTTGTTTGGCTGGGTGTAGATGAGCAGACTCACTCCTGCAGCACCTCCTGCTGGTATGTTCCGGGAATTAGCTCGATTCAGCTCTGGAGCGCCTTCTGCAGGCTGGTGATCCACCAGTCCTCTGGCCCCCCGTATCCCTCCCTGGACCCGGTGCCCTTTTACATGGGGTGCTGCCCCCTTTCAGTAACCCCTCAGTCTTAGGGTCTCCCCTCCCAGGAGAACCCCTACCCACTATCCTCACCTCACCTCAGTATATGGCTACTGCCAGTCATTGTCTAGCCCCCATGCCCTGGCAGCCTTCTCATCACTGGCAAGGTTGTGTTTGGACCTGCTGCCTTGGCCTACCCTGGGCTGCCCTCTGCAACCCCCCAGTGCCTGTTGGCCCAATGCTAGGCCGCAGCCTGGGGCTTTCTAGGCTAGAGCTCCCCAGCTCCTCTGCCTTTCCCCAGCCCTGCTTCACTCAGGTACCTTATGTCCAGCTCCCTGCAGCCAGGCCCATCTCCCTCTATAGCTAGAGAGAGACTTCTGAGCCCCTTGCTTCTCTGTCTTTATAGGGCCAGTGGAGTCTGTTTGGGGTGTGGCCCCAGCTGCAGCCACTTTCCACCAATCAGCCCAGCCTAAAAGCTGCTTTCTCCAGCCACAGCCCCCTCCCAGGGCTGTTTTTAACCCTTCAGGGCAGGAGCAGGGTAATGATAGGGAAAACAAACCCCTCCTAGTTTAATAGCCTTGCATAAATAAGCTTAGCAATAGTTTTATAGGCCCACATATAAACACCTTAGACTTCTGCTAACCAACACTTGTAGGAGTTAAGGTTTTAATTGCTCAAAGGACAAAGGAACAGGGTATGCAACAGTGAAAAAGGGAGCTGGAAAAGAGACAATGGGTCCCTTAGAAACCTGTTCCGCTATAGATAAATATAATAATTTTGGCTTGCATATGATGCACAAGGTAGATCCCAAGGAGGGGTCACAAGGTAACCAGCTCAACACTGCCCTACCATATGATACCTGATAATGGATTTTATGGAATTCCCCTTTAGCTTAAGTAAGTTTTATAACAAAGGCTTCGTTGGCCTTATGCTAACTTGCCTTAATAACTTGTCTGTCTGCACAAAGTTAAAAGCTTGCTTATCAGCACAAAATTAAACTTGTCTGTCAGCACAAAAGCCATCTGGCCAGAACTGGGGAAAACTGGACTCCAGAAAGAGGATCCCAGGGGGCCGTGCAAAGCTTGCTCAAAGTAACTGCAAGTAGGGGTAACAGAACAGTCAGGGCCACATGATGGCCAAAGGACACCAACAAGGAAATATAAAAGTCAGTTGCTTGCAAAATTGCAATATTATGCCATATAAGGAAAATATCAATTGTGTTTTTCAGTGTAAGCTATGTGGTAATCCAAATAAGGTTGTGTTAATGTGTAAGCAAGATATGATAATTTGCGGTTTTAAGCTTTATAAGCCCTGGTAAGATCTGTAAGGGCAGAGCAGCTTACCCCTTGCTAGGGGACATGCTGGCTCTCCCGGTATGCATACCTGAATTATCTGTAAATCAATAAAGGAGCCTCAGGCTGTCTGATCAAATCATTAAGGTGGTGATCTTTTCCCCGACAGTAAGCACTCTGCTACACTGGGAAAATACTCAGATTTAAGCAGCAGTAAAAGTAAGCCAGTACTGTCCGGTACAGCATACTGGCAAGAGCCAGTGCACCATGCTGGACCAGATGGGCTTCCCCAGGCTGGCGATTTAAAGGGCCCGGGACTCCCTGCAGCGGCCGGAGCCCCAGGCCCTTTAAATTGCCTCCTGAGCCCCACTGCCAGAGCCCTGGAGTAGCGGCGGCAGGGCTGTGGCAGTGATTTAAAGGGCCCAGGGCTCCCCGCAGCGACAGGGGCCCAGGCCCCTTTAAATCACCGCCGGAGCCCTGCCACCGCTACCAAGGGGCAGCATTGGAATCTATGAAAAAAATGTCTTATGGGGGATCTGATATGTCTATAATTGAGATTCCGGCAGGGATTTATCAACCTGTCCCTTTGGTGGGAGTATGAAGGTGGCCCAAGTTTGTTGTTGCTTCCTCTTCTTGGCCTGGAACCAGTCCAAATGTTGTTGCTAAAGAGAGGTACAGTTCCTGGGAGAAGCCATGTGTGGGGTCAGAAAAAGGGCATTCCTTGCAGGCAGGGCAAGAGGTGGGCTCTAATGACTTATGCAGCAAAAGGCTCTATACACTCAACCCTGGTATGAAGTAAGAAGAGGCAGAGGGTTCAGTAAAGGTGCTGCAATGCCAGTTAGATGGATGCTTTGCAGGGTGGGAGAGGGCTATGAGTTGCTTTCTCTGTGGTTGTGCCTGACTTATGTGTGTGAGGCATGGAGCTACATTAGACCACTTATTGCCAAGGAGTTGAAAGGATTGGTTTAAACTCTTTAAATCACCGCTGGAGCCACCTGGTAGTGGCGGCAGGGCTCCAGCGGTGATTTAAAGGGCCCAGGCTCTGGCCACTGCAGGGAGCCCTGGGCCCTTTAAAGTGCTGCCCGAGACCCGCTGCTGGAGCCCTGGGATAACGGCGGCAGGGCTCCGGCAGTGATTTAAAGGCTAGGGGCTCTGCTGTGTAGCAGCAGCCAGAGCCCCAGGCCCTTTAAATTGCCCCTGGGCCACGAGGCTCCCAGCCGCCTCTGCAGCTGGTAGCTTCAGGAGTGATTTAAAGGCCCTGGGGCTCCCAGCCACAGCTGGAGCCCCGGGACCTTTAAATCTTGGTTTAAAGGGTCCAGGTATTTAAGGCCACACCTCTTCCAGTTGAAGCCATGCCCTCCCCGCTCAGGACTCTGGAGTACCAGTGAGTCCTTTGTTACTTTCACCCCTGGATTAAGGGCTTGTGTAGGTGAGCAGTTAGCGTGTAGTAAGCTGAGGTGCAACTTTACAGTGTGCTAAAGTGCTGTGCATTAACTGTCCATGTGAGCCCTGCTGCTGTGAACTAAAATTTCCTTAATGTGGCTTGAGTAGGTTGATGTGCATGAGGGACCTTTTAATGTGTGGTAGCACGGTCCATGTGTACAGTCAGAGCGCAACATGCTAATGCACTGTAGAGATACACCTCAGCTTCCTGTGCACTAACTGTTCATCTAGCCAAGGAAGTGGAGCAGGAAGCTGAGGGGATGAGAACTATGATTTCTCTGCAGGTGGTGTTTGCTGTAATTCAGTGTGTGATAGGAGAACGTGGTTCTATAACCTGTGCTTTGAACTTTGTCCCTCATTCTAGTGAAGGCTAAAGAGGAATGCTAGATCCTTTGCTGGTGGAGATTGTCAATGCTTGCTTTAAAAAAGGCAGACATGCCCCATACAAGTCTGGGGAAATCACATGGAGAAATATGGTAAGGACTGTATCCGCTTCTTTGATAGAAGAGGTGTGTCTCATATTTGTCAGACATATTAACTGTTTATGCATCTTGTTAGACTCTCAACTGCTGCTGTGTAATATAGCAGCAGTCTTATTTTTTCTACTTTCTTCTAGTCTGCAGTTTGTGACCCTTTCTCTTAGATTCGACTCTTATTATCATAACATGCCTTTGTTACTTCAAGCTTAGGCTATTGCAGCGTTCTCTACATGGGCTATTCTTTAAGTTAACTTAGAAACTGAAGCTGGTTGATGTCCTGTGTACTAGATTGTGTATCTCGTCAGGGATACATGACTTCGTTTGTTAATTCCCAGTTGAAATTTAAGGTGATGATTGTGTGGTGTAAGTATCCTGAGACCTGCCTACCTGAGAGAGCACCTCTCACCCCAGGCAGTATTGCTGCTTGAACTAGAGCTCACTTGGTATAAAAGAGGGAGCTGCTGGCAAGAAATTGTCCAGAAAGTGCCCTCTCCACACCTCCACCATCCAAAGTAACCCAAGTCTGTTGGTCTTTAAGGAATGCTGCAAAGCTCTTCTACCTGAGTAGGCATTTGGGGAAGGCTGAGGTTTGGCAGGGTTTTATTTGGCAGGATTAAGGTTTTGTGAGAGCTGAGATGGAAAAATATCAGTGTGGTCACCAGGCTTCTCTGATGCAGAGAATGGTTGTTGGTTTGCTATTGCTGTTTATATGGGTTTGTATGCTTTGATGGGTTTCATTTTTAATGTTTGTCAAGGGCAGCTAACACATGGGATAGGCATTGTCTTATGGTTTTAGATATTGAAATTCAAATACGTGTGTGTGTGTGTGTGTGTGTGTGATATATGGCTGGAAATATTACCTCTCATTTCACATACGCTTAGATGCAAAATAAAATTAGATTTCATGTGTTTGTTAGCAACATTTTGTTAAAGAGGGAGTTTGTCAGGGGAAGCAGTTTTTATGCTGAAAATGGCTAATCTCCATGCCAGAACAAATTAAAAATCTTCATTAATTTATTTCTCTTTAGGCAAAATTTCATCACTCATTGAAAATTTTTGCCATTATGCTGTAAAAATGGAACAAATTTTTGCCATACATGTTTACAGTTTTAGTGGCTGCTTAAAACCATTGCCTTATAAAGACTGTACAGAGTGAAACTCCCTTGACAGTCTGTAGTACAAATTAATCAGTAATTTACACAGTGATGTCAATGGGTTAGAAAATGGATGCCAGTAAGGGTGTAAGTGGTGAAATGCTGTATTTGCACAAATTTGGCATTCGTTGGATGTGTAAAATTAGTGGCACTTACCCACAGAATGGAAGGGGGAGTGTAAATAGGAAACAGAACAGATGGGTGTGTCGCCAGATAACAGACGTACTAGTTACTTTTTCAGCTAAATTTCTTCTTTCTTTGGTGTGCATTTTATACACATTTTTGAATACCCACTGAATTCCAGATCGACATAAAATTACGTTACCACTTACACCAAAATGTAATTCATGATGAATTTGGTCCGAAGTATTTCATTGAGACAGATGAATTCCCTTGAAAGTCAGAATAGTCAAATAAATCCTTCATAGGTTGCCTGCCTGCTGATAATTTTTATATTTATGAGAAAGCTGATCAATAACTTTGTGCTTTTCAATGTTCAGAAAGGAGAGAAATAACAGGCGTTTGTTTGGCTGTTTTAACGCTGGTGATCTTTTGTAACTGTATACAACAGTATTGGCAAGAAAATGGCGTTCTCTTACTCACCCAGTCCTTAGTGAATCCACAGAACAGCTGTAGTTTGAGTTCTCACCTCTATAGCTAAAATGTATCCAAACAAATCTATAATCTAGCTAATCTGAGATTTGGATTTAGAAGAGGCTCGGGGATCAAAGCAGAATCTTATTTAACCTGCTTGAAACTCATGTTTAAAATGACATTAAAACACAGGTGATTTGTTGTAGTCACTTAGTCCCTGATCTAATAAGGAGCTTTCAGTGGACTTCATAGACGGCCCCCTGCATCTCAGTGGAAGAAGGATCCTAGAAGAAGAATGGTCTAGTGGTTAGGCACTAGCCTACGACTCGAGAGACCTTTGTTACAGTTCCTGCTTTGCCAGATTTCCTGTGTGATCTTGGGCAAGTTACTTAGCCTCTCTGTTCCTCAGCTTCACATCAGTAAAATAGATAACGCCTTACCTCACGGGGGTGTTGTGATGAAAAATACATTTATGCCTGTGAAATGCTCAGATACTATGATAATGGGCACCATAAAGGTAATATAGATATGTAAAGCACTCTGTGCGGGATTAGGGCCATAGCTGGTGTTGAGGTACTGTACTGAAGTAACTGCAGACTAATTCCTTGAACCACAAGTCACAAAATGTAACGAACTCTTAGGAGAGTACTGCTGAAATTGAACCTAGTTGGGTAAGTCTGATTCCTAGATTTGTTCATCGCAATGAAACAAAAAGACGGCCAGAGGGGTTCTAATTACATATTGAAGGCCTCTGTTGAATGGAATGTATGGAAAAAGAGAAGACAAAGAAAATGAACACTTGCTATTATTTTATTTATTTACGCCTTGTTTCTTCAATTTACAACATGCAGATGTTCTGCTGCATACAAGCTGAGCCCCATTGAATTCAAGTAACAGTAACACCCACTATATGATAGGTGCTTTCTAAACCCTGCCCTGAAAAGCATATAAATCTCACATATTTTGTGTTGTATTTCTGTCTGGTATAATACTAAGGGTTTCAAAACATAAAAGATGCTTGGTTGTTTTTGTTTTTTTTAAGGGGGAAGTTGTTTGTTTTTTGTTTGCAATGTTTCTTCAAGTGCTGGTCCCTATACAAATAGAACAAATATTTCCATTTTTCCATGTGCCTGAGATCAGAGATTTCTAGCAAGAAGTGTTCATTGGTCCACATGTACAGCTGTTCTGCTTATGCTCCGAACTGAAGACATAAGGGGCAGCCTGGACTGATGCCTCTCTAGTTCCTTCTTACCGCCGCATGGCCTGAGTTGGAATCCTCTGTGTCCACAACTACCTTCATCTTTTTCAGTCTGTAAATATATACATTGTAAGTAGTTCTTAGTATTTTTAGTAGCTCATATTGGTATTTTAGTATTTAGTATAATTAGTATAATTTAGTTTTTCCCCATCTTGGAGTTTTTGCCCCGCAGACAAGGACTATGCCCAGAGTCCCAAGGTTCAAGAATTACAGCTCCTGCCCTCTGTCCTTCTCAGTGACTGATGGACATCAGAGCTGCCTTTACTGCCTTGGCAAGGCTCACATCTCTGCTAGGTGCAGGATCCTTGCCTACCCAAACTTGTGAGGGTCGAGAGCTCTGACTAAGAAAGCATCCCATGGAGACATCCAAGAGAGGCCAGTCAGATCAGGGCATCCCTGTACACTGGACTCAGCTGATGGGCTGTGCCACTCTAAGCATGAGCTCAGGAGCTGAGGCTACAACTACTAAGCCCAAAGGAGCCCATCGCAGGGTTTTTCACAAGAGCAAAGGCGTCAGCCATATCTTCCTCCTCCTCTTTCTCATTGTCATCATCACCATCAGTGGGTGTCATCCTGGCATCTCTGAAGACACAGAGGCCAGGCAACATCTTTTATAAAATGTTAAGCTGATGCCCACTAGAGTTCATACATGTTTATGAAGCTTTCAAACCTTTTTCTTTATTTGAACTTCCAGACATTTTTGGAATGCCCCATTTTTCATAGGCTGACTTCTTTGTTCCCCTTATGCTCATTAACATTCATATCACTCAGTCACCATAACAACATTGCTGACACCTATGTCTGCAGAATGCACAGAAATACTCTAACCAGCTTTAACTGGTACCTTGCAAAATATATTTCCCTAAATATCAGCAGTTAACACCTCTTATACTATAACTGTTTCATCTTGTGACATGGGGTCACTCATCGGTTAGCTACTCATTGTCAATCCATATTTAGGTCTGAGGCTTTGTTTGGCTAAGCTAAATATTTTACAGGCCTGAGGCCTGTACGCTCTGTGTTACAACATTAACAAATACTTATTTCACCTCTGTATCCTAAATATGCTTAATGTCTTTTATTGACTGCAAGGAGCACTCTCACAAGCATAAGGACAGATCCTCTTCAAAACCTGCTCCTAGAAGATAAAAGCCCTTGCCTACTCTTTCCAAGTTGGGTGAGTCCTCTCACAGAGTCCTAGGCTTGCTTAAACCTCCTCAACTTGAGTATGGCGTGAAGGAGTACAGATCCATCAGTACTGATTTCAGTTCCAATGCCTAAACCAAGGCATCTGCATCTACTGGCACAGTCTCAGAGCTCCAGACTAGACTCTGTGCTGGTTGCATCCCCAGAAGTAACTGATGTACACCATAATCAGGAAAGTTCTGGCTTTGCTGGTCCCAACCACTGGTACATCTCACGCTCTGGGACAGTCTGAGACTTATATTTCCCTAGAGGTTATTTTCATTATCCCCAATCTTCACTCCTTTGGGTTACAGCCTTATTCAGGAATATCTACCCACTGGAAGAGGGAACTAACTTGAGGACACAGGGTCGTTGTCCAATTCCCTCTACAATCCAGACCTGTTGGCCACTGGTACCAATGGCTCCACAGGTCAAACAGGAGGCTGCCTTCTCATTAGCTGCATTGGAGAATCCAGATGAATCACCACCTCCATGTAAGGAGGCTATTCTAGGCAGAAGCTCTAGAAGATCTGGGTTTTGTCCTCCACCCAAATATGTCTATCCAGGAGAGTGACGGTACACAATGCCATGGGGTTCCCCTTCCACCAATTGACACTTCATTTTGGCATTATTGGGGTCCGTGGGATCCCTGTGCTAGACACCCTGGATCCAAGTATGAATCCTGCCTACCCTCTCCTAACTAACGCCAACAAGCTCTGTCAGAGTATGAGAGATAAGAAATTGAGCTGAATCCACTGTGACCAGTGCTTCCAGTAAGTGTCTTTTCCTCTTTGTTGTATGAAGCAATTGTCTCAGCTTCACCTTCCCCGCCTTTTGACCAAAAGCAGTATCCTACAGAGGATGCTGACTAAACTCCAGATCCAACCTGAGGAGGTAAAGGATTCCCAGCAAAGGCTTCTGGACATTCTGTAGCCTTCTAGTCCGACTACATCTTCCTGTGAACAAGACCATTTTGGAACTAGCCAAAGTAGTCTGTCATACTCCTGCCTCCTCGGCCCTCACCTTATAGAGGGCTGCGAAGTGTAATTTCATAGTAATCAAGGGAGTAAAGTTACTATTTACACACCCAGCACCCAGCTCCATGGTAGTACAATCAGCCACTCAGAGGTGTAGGCTGTGACATCCATAGGCAGCACCTGCAGATAAAGATGCCAAACACCTTAACCTTCTAGGCAAGAAAGATTTTTCTTCTTCATCTGTTCAGGTTAGAATTGCAAACTGTCAGGCCCTGTTAGCAAAATATGATTTTACCAACTATGCCAAATTCTTAGACCTCAAGGACAAATTCCCTCGGTGGGACGGGGCCCAATTTGAAGCCTTCATTGATGAGGACAAGCTGATAGACAAAGCATCTCTTCAGGCTGCAGTGGATGCTATGGATACCACTTCCAGAGCGATAGCTATGGGGAATCATCATGAGGCGAGGACCTTGGCTTCACTCCTTGAGTTTTTCTGGAGAGAGACAAAATACCATTGAGGACCTCCCCTTTGACAAGGTTAATTTGTTCAGTGAAAAGACTGACAAGGCTCTTCACTAACTCTAAGATTCTAGAACAACCCTCTGCTCTCAGATTACTTATACCCTGGCTCCAAAGAGAAAACACCACAAACAGGTATATAGACCAAGAATGTCCTCTCAACTGCTCTATCATCCACACTCTTATGAATCATCATTTAGATGCCAGAGGGTACAGAGTCCCAGACATGGGAATTCCTCCAAATCTACTGCCACAGCTTATGCCCACCCTCCACCTAAGAGCTTCTTTTGACAAGAAATGTGTTCCTCTGTTAATGCCATCTTACACTGACCCCAAACGTTTGACGGTCACCTCTCCCACTTCACTCACAATGCAAGGGCATTAATGACCAACAAATGGGTATTACAGATCATTCAGTCTGGCTGCATGATCAAGTTTATGTCACTGCCCATTCCTGTACCCTTTTCAGGGACCACTCTCATGAGATGATTCCCCATCAGAAGGTAGATTCTTGATTTCAGCAAGGAGATGTAGAACATGTGCCACCTCAACATCAAGGGAAAGGGTTCTAGTCATTATACTACTTAGTTTCAAGAAAAACAGAGTATGGGTCTATGCCAATTGATTCTTGATCTACGAGAACTGAATGTCTTTATTAAAAACAAAAATCCCATATGATCACAGTGGCATCGATAATTCTCTCTGTGAAGGAGGCTACATGGTTTGTGGCTCTCAACATGAAAGATGCTTACTTTCATGTAGACATGCACCCATCCCACAGAAGATTTGTCGGTTCTGGGTAGAACAAGAGCATTACCAATTCAAGGTGCTCCTGTTTGGACTAGCTACAGCAACCAGTGTTTTTACAAAGACCTTTTCCCTGGATGCGACTGGGATAAGATTAAACTGGCTTCAACATCTTTCTCAATGATTGGCTCTTGACAGGAAGATCCAGGAAGGAGGTTCAATCTGCAACCCTATTCCTACTTCATCTGCTGTCTTCCTTGGGAATTTCTGTCAATATAGAAAAGTCCACTTTGACTCCCACAAAGACCTCAGACTTTATAGGTGTGATCCTAGAATCAGCTACAGCAGGGGCCTATCTCCTGATGGAAAGATTCCAAGCTGTGATCAGCTTGCTAAGACAAGTCACCCTCAGACCACAGTCAAGGTCTACCTTTTTTTATTAGGCCTCTACATGGCCTCATGTACCTAGATAACACTGTTTGTCAGATACCCCTTCCATAGGCTGCAGGTCTGTTTACTCACCAGATAGAAACAACACGAGTACCGGAGTCACAATCCCTGCCAAGATTATGGCTTCTCTTATTTGGTGGATAAACCCAGAACAAGTGCATGTGGGAATCCCTTTTCTTATGCCCACATATGATTTGACCATTATCATAGATGGATCCATCATAGTGTGAGGAGCCCACATGGACAATCACATAGCACAAGGCACTTGGATTTGTTGAGAGGACAGGATTCATATTAGCAAATTAGAGCTCAGAGCACTCGATCTAGCCTGAAATGCCTTCCTTTCACTCATCTAGTCCCACCATATCCAGATAATGTCAGACAACATGATGACCATTTTCTACCTAAAAAGCAAAGTGGAGCAAAATCCCTTCCTCATGGTGTAGAAGTAGTCAGTTTATGGAACATCGGGAACAACATAACTCTTTAAATAGCAAACCTACCCGATGTGCAGGACTCTCTGGTGGACAGTTTCTCTGTAGACCATGAATGGGAGATACACAACTCCATCCTGAATGAGATCTTCGCTCAGTGGGGAACACTATCTTGGGATTGTTTGTTTCCCAGAAAATGGGAAATATCACTTTTTCCTTCCATCCCGCTGATACCACAGGTTCTACAAAAGATTTGCCATGACAAAGGTCAGGTCATTCCCATCATGCCCAACTGGCCTAGACAATTTTAGACCTTCTAAAGATATCAATCTTACATTCCATCAACAGCTGCCCCTTTTGACTCAAGAGAGTGGAGGGATCATACATCTAACAAAAGCCTTCTTCATTTTATAGTCTGATATTCAGACGGGTGTCAGACCTAAATCACTCATGTTCAGAGGCCATTCAATATATTCTCAATCAAAGCAGAAATGATTCCACCAGAAAATGTTATGTGGGCAAATGGAGACTTTTTTTCTCCATCTGGACACAACTGAACCTATTATCCCCAGATTGTGGGAATGCCTGTGATTTTAGAGAACCTACTCACCCTCAAGACATCAGGTCTTTCCATTAGCTCATTGCAGGTCCATGAGCATTCTGTTCCTTCCATCCTCCATTTGAGGGCTGTCCTGTTTTTACTCATCCAACAGTTTTTTAAAGGGCTTCATTAGGACTCACTCACTGGTAGTGAAACCAATGCCACAATGAGATCTTAATCTCGTTCTTTCAGTATTTATCAGGCCTTCCTTTGAATCACTTGCCACCTGCTCCATGTCCTACATCTATCTATTTAGACATCACCTTCCTAGTCACCATTGCATCAGCTAGAAGGGTGAACGAACTGGGAGCGACCCTGGTAGATCTGCTATATCTCCTTATGAGGAATAGTATGGTTTTCCTTTGCCTTTACCTGAAATTCATCCCTAAGGTAATTTCTGAATGTCACTTGAATCGATCTATCCACTTACTGGTATTCTTCCTGAAGCTTCTTGCTTCCAAAGGAGAGAGAATACTTCACTCTTTCAGTGTCCCATGGGCAATTAGGAAGATGCCTAGACTATTTGTTGCTTTTGTGGAGCAACCAAAAGGACAAGCATTATTTGCTCAGAGACTCTTTAAGTGGATCTCTGGCTGCATCATTCTTTATTGACTGGCATATATTCTTCCCCCAGATGGGATGAGAGCCCACTCCACTAGAGCACAGGCAGCTTCTACAGCATCTCTTCAGGGTGTGCTTATACTGGACATAGGCAGGGTATTTTGAGCTCTATCCATGCTTTTATGAAACATTATGCACTAGTCCAGATCCCTTTTGCAGATATAGCCATGGAGACATCAGTATAATAGTGAATCCCTGTACCACCCTTCTGTTTAACTACTGCTTACCAATCATATGTGGAATACACATAGGGTCCAGCTCTCAAAGGAGAAATGGAGGTTACTTACGTGTAAGTGGAGGTTCTTCAAGATGTGTGGTTCCCATCTGTATTCCATTATATGCCCTTCATCCCCTCTGCAGCAGATCATGACTGGATTTGCAGTAAGAATTTGCTGGAGAGGCATCGGTCTGCATTGCCTTACATCCTCGGTTTGGAGCACAAACAGAACTGTGCAGGTTTAGTGCAATGGACACTACCTGCTAAAAATCACTGCTCTCAGGAGCACAGTGCGCACACGTATCCGCATGTATAATACAGATAGAGACCACGTGTCTTGAAGAACCTCCAATTACAGATAAGTAACCTCTATTTTTGACTCTGATTACCAAAATAACAGATTTGTTTTTTCAATTAGCGTTTTTGCAGCTATGTATGCCAAGATGTGTTTTTGCTCGAAAACAAACAAACAAAAAGCTAGTGCATTGTTTTTACATGTTATTGTATGATGATTGCAAGGACTTTTACTTGGAAACTTGATACATAAAGAGAAGTATGTACATGTTGCAAGCCCTAAGTCTAAAACAGATCATTTATCAGATAAATTATTTAGTATTGTCATGTATTTACAGGTTAACTTTTTGCAACGTAAGTGAAACATCTGCAAGAACCTAGAGCCATTAAGCAAATAGATATTGTCCAAATAATGGATGTAGGAAGGCCCTGGCAAGATATATATTAAATAGTGTGTTCATAGACTAAGCCCATGTGCGTTAGTATTTTCTAAATAAAAGGGAATTCTACTACCAAAAAGGTACATTTATGTTTTGATAAAGATCTAAACCCAAAATCAAAATCAGGAGGAAATTAACTGAATCCTTTGAGGATTTAGTTGCCGCTAAATTATAGGGCATATAATTCTAGACACAGTTTAAAGATCCATACTGTGGCTAGCCACAGCAGTATGAAGGAAGGGACAGAAGGTCCACCTGAAGTCTTAATTCTGTTTTTCAGCAGATTTAAGTCAGACCTTAAACATTACTTAAATATACTCTATTGTATTAGACTAGAACAGTATGGCATCTATGCTAAATCTCCCTGCTCTCTGAAAGACACATTTTGTCTCAACAAGGTTTGGCTAGAAAGTGCAGGATGCAAAACTGACACAGTATAATCACAACAAATTCCATTTAGCATGAGCATCTGTGTAGAAGGAAACACTGTTGCTAATGAGGGATAAAAAAGTCTGACTTAGAATTGTTAATTGCAATGAAATAAAAATAGACCTGTCAGTGGGGTTCTAATTAGATGTTGAGGGTCTCTATTTAAATGTTGAGGATACGATGATTTATTAGAGAAACAAGAGGAGTGGTTAAAAGTGGGGGAATTTTGCACACAAAAAAAGGAAGGGCTATTTCAATAGCTTTATGGCAGAAGGCAATTGTATTACACTAAAACAATAATATCTTGCAGTGATTCTGTTTCTTAACAGTTTTAGGAGACCAGCTGGCATAATATATTTGTGTTTAGAGCCTTTGTTTAAAAACTAAACATACACTTGCATTGTTTAAAAAATTGCTGCAAGTAAAAGTTTAATATAATAAATAAAAAGGGTCAAGTCTAAAAGGCTTTTCTAATGCTTTAAATATTTGACAAACTCCTCTGAGAATAGAACTTGACCTCTTTACATTTTTAGTGTGCTGTGTTTATTACTTTAATTAAATTTCTTCTGTGCACAGTATGCATCTGATTTAATGGAAAGCAAATTTGAATCAAGATAATTAGACTGATTAAATGTAATGCTTTACTGTAGATGATTTTAAATGTAATTTAAATTGCAGGAACATTAGGGAAAGTCAGTAGAAAAATGAATGCTGTAGCTATTTTACTAATTACAGTAGCAGTTGATTTAGCCAAGGTAGAAGGCTAAATATGATAATCAGCACATACCATTTTTGAAGTCAAATAATAATGTGGACATTGCACTGCATAGCTATTCAGTTTGTCTAAATGGGATTTGTTTGATTTCTGTTCTATAAAATAAATAAATGAGAAAAGAAACTGTTGGTTCTTCTTTGAGTGCTTGTTCACGTCCATTCAAGATTAGGTGTGCGCGTGCTACGTGCACAAGCATCGGAAACTTTTTCCCTTAGCAGCTGCCAGTGGGCTGGTGGGGCCCTCACCAGAGTAGTGCCACAGCATCATGCATATGTACCCCCACTGGCCCGACCTCCTCCAGTTCCTTCTTATCGTCCATAGTAGCATTGGAACAACCTCTTGCTCTTGTTAAGAGAAGCAATCCCTTAGCCTTAAGAGTTACATAGCTGTTATCAGTTAGTTATCAGTTAGTTAGCATTTCATTATTTTTGGACACTTAATAGGTTAGGTGCTTGGAGGATTCTAGTGCCCACCACAGGCCACGGGGCATGCGCACAGGCCCAAGGCGTAAGCCTATGTTGCCTGGGGGAAGCTCACCAAACAGAGAAGTGTAAGATTTGCAAGGCCTTTAAGCTTAGAACAAAGAAAGAGAGAGACTCTTGCTTAAAGCAGTTGTTGATGGAGGCCGCGCAGCAGCCATCAGGGCTGGAACGCCCGATGCTGGCCCCAGCCTCCTCAGTGCGGAGTGACCTGATACCGGCCAAGCACCACAAGCCGTCAGCCTCGTGAAGCCAAAGTAGGCCCTGGCACCACTCATCCTCCCCGGTATGGCCCAAAGCAAAACCAAAGGAGGGGCGCAGACCCAGGGTGCCATCGAAGGGAAAGCTGGCAATGGTGCGCCCTTCAAGGGCACCATCCCAGGACTGCTCCCAATGTTGGTCTCAGTCGAGCTCCAAGTCTGTGGACTCCCAGTTACCCTTGACTCAGAGGAAAGTCTTGGTAGCAGAGGCGAGTCAACACATGGGGGTAGTGCAGGATGCAAGGTGCTCCCCAGCGCCCCTCCCCCCACCAAGACCAGCACTGGAAGGGGACAAGCCGGGAGTCACTGAGGGCTCCCAGAAGGTACCAGTCCCGGTCTTGGAAGTATTGGTACTGATCTCGGTCCTGGTCCAGAGAGCAGCACTACCGGTCCCACTCCCGATCAGCAAGGAGTCAATCATCAACCTCCCAGTGACACAGATCGACGGCACCACTGTGGCCCTCGCGCTTGGTGTTGCCGGAGTCTGGCGCCGATTCAGGTCGATACAGCTACCTGCAACAGGCCCCGGACAGCAGGGATCAACAAAGTGATTGGCAACCACTATGGGGACTGCCAGGACACTGGCCCTTCTGGACCCGTTGAGCCTACCACCAGCGTCAAGGTGCTCCCTCCATAGCCAGCTACTTGGTGCAGCAGTCCCGGTCCCCGCACCTACAGTCTTCCATAAGGGAAGCTACAGTGTCCAAGCCACCTGTAGCCTCGCCGAGGGAGAGACCTGAGAGCCCAGCACCATACCCGGTACCACCACAAGGCCACTGGCCTCAACTCGAGGGGGATCAAGGAGACCAGCTGGAGGAAGCTGAGCAACTGCTAACTTGCTCGTCATCCCCGAATGAAGCAGAAGCAGGCATGTCGTTAAGCGGACCTCTGCCAATAGACTACAAAGCCCACTTACAGCTGCTATGTAAGGTGGCCCGTAACTTGGGGTTGCAAGCCAAGGAAACAGTTGAGCAGGAGGACCCCATGGTAGACATTCCAAGCCCAGAAGATCCATCCAGAATAGCGCTCCCACTCATTAAGACCATTCAGTCTAATTACATGACTATATGGCAGACCCCGGCATCCAGCGCACCAACAGCCAAAGGTGTGGAGCACAAGTACTTTGCCCCGTCAAAAGGATACGACTTCTTGTTCTGCCACCTGAGCCCATGATCCCTGGTAGTCTTGACGGTAAACAAGAAAGAACTCCATGGGGAACAGGCCCCGGCCCCTAAGGCCAAGGAAGCAAAACACCTAGACCTGTTTGGCAGGAAGGTGTATTCATCAGGGGGCCTCCAGTTGAGGATTGCTCACCCGCAGGCCATCCTCAGCAGGCATAACTTCAACTCCTGGGCGGCAGTGGGGAAGTTTAAGGATAACCTCCTGCAGGGCTCTCAACAGGAGTTCACGGCCCTGGTGGAGGAAGACAAGGCTATAGCAAAAACCTCCCTCCAAGCATCCTTGGATTCAGCGGATGTGACAGTCAGGATAGTCGCTTTGGGCGTGGTCATGCAGCACTCAATGTGGCTTCAGGAGTCAGTTCTACCGCCTGAGGTCCAGAATTCTCTCCAGGACCTTGTCTTCGAGGGGTCCAGACTCTTCTCGGACCAAATGAATGCAAAGCTGCATAGCCTCAAGGACTCTAGAGCTACACTCAAGTCACTGGGTATGCATACCTTGGCGACTCACAGGAAGCCCTTTAAGCCACAACCTCCTCCCCAGCACCAGTACCAGTCTCGTCCTCGACAGGAGCCTTATCGCAGGCGAGGTGGAGACAATAGGAGGCGGCACAATAACAGCAACAACTTCAATAGGCCAGGCCAGAGCCAAGGCCAACATAAATCTCAGCCTGGCCCTAAGCCAGGCTTTTGAAGGTATGCTCGAGGACAGTGTACCACATCAACTACCAGATCCATCCCCTTCTTTCCTCAACCGCCTGTTCCGCTTCTCCCGTGCGTGGTCCAGCATTATGTCGGACCGTTGGGTGTTACACGTGGTGCAAAGCAGGTACATGCTACAATTTTCCTCCCTGCCCCGTCTCTTTTCAGGGACCCTTCTCACGAGCACCTCCTAGAAAAGGAGGTTCACTCACTCCTAGAGGCAGGGATGGTACAGGTAGTACCCTTAGAACTAAGGCGAAAAGAGTTCTACTCTCCCTATTTCCTCATCCCCAAGGCCAAGGGGGACCTTAGTCCCATTCTAGACCTGCATGGGCTCAACAAGTTCCTGGTCAAGGCCCAGTTCCACATGGTCTCTCTGGGCATCATCATCCCTTCCCTGGATCTGGGAGACTGGTACACAGCCCTCGACATGAAGGATTCGTATTTTCGTATCGTCATCCACCCAGCGCATCACCAATTTCTGCGCTTCACCGTGAACCAGGAACATTACCAGTTCGCAGTTTTACCATTTGGCCTAGCTTCAGCCCCAAGGATATTCACAAAATGCATGGCAGAGGTGGTGGCATTCTTGCAGAGGCAGAGGATTCGAGTTTACCCATACCTTGATGACTGGCTCCTGGCGGGTCGGTCCAAAGAAGAGGTTCGGTCCTATGTGCAGACAGCCTTGAGTCTATTCCACAAGCTGGGGCTCCTGGTCAACATTCCCAAGGCCGCTCTCGTTCCAGGGCAGAGAGTCGAATTCATAGGGGCGGTCCTAGACACGGTACAGGCAAGGGCAAGCCTTCCAGTATCTCAATTCCTGGCCATTCAGCAAGCAGTGAACTCCCTTTGCCAGTTCCCCACTACAACGGCCAGATGTTGCCTGCGGCTGCTAGGCCACATGGGAATTGCACACATGTGGTCAAGCATGCCAGATTGAGACTCAGGACTCTGCAGGCTTTGCTTAGCTATGTATACCAGCCGGGAAGGGACTCCCTAGACTTGATAGTGACAGCCCTGGGGGACATGCTGTACTCCCTGATGTGGTGGCAGTCCCAGACCATGGTTTGCAAAGGCATCCTCTTTGCTGCACAATAGCCAGATTTGACACTGGTAACAGACACGTCAGACTTCAGATGGGGGGCTCACCTGGGAGACCTCAGGACTCAGGGCATGTGGTCGGAGGCAGAGCAATCACTCCATATCAACATGAAGGAGCTCAGGGAGGTTTGTTTAGCATGCCAGACCTTTCACGCCACTCTGAGTGGTCACAGCACGACAGTTCTGACAGACAGCATGACCGCCATGTTTTACGTAAACAACCAGAACAGAGCCCGTTCCTCCCTTCTCTGGCATGAGGTTCTTCTCCTCTAGATCTTTTGCATAGCCCACACCATTCACCTCGAGGCGGTGTATCTCCTGGGGGAGCAAAACGAACTGGCGGACCACCTCAGCAGGTCTTACTGCATACACAAGTGGACACTCAGAGCGGACATCATGCTTTCACTCTTCCGAAAGTAGGGGTTTCCCCGGGTGGACCTGTTCGCTACCAAGGGCAACGCCCAATGCCCGCAATTCTGCTCGTTCCAGGGTCGCAGCCCAGGCTCAATAGCTGAAGCATTCACAATCCCGTGGGGAAGGGAATGGAAAGACACCTTTCCCTCGATCCTCCTGGTGAACAAGGTACTGCTCAAGGTGCACAGTGACAGGGCATCGATCATTCTCATTGCCCTGGCCTGGGCCCTCCAGCACTAGTTCACCACGCTCTTGGAGCTGTCAGTGGATGTCCCGATAACCCTGCCCTTGCACCAGGATTCATTACGCAGGACAGAGTGCAGCTTCTGCACCCCAACCTGCAATCGCTGCATCTGATGGCATGGAAGCTATGTGGTTAAATGCTTTGGAGAGCCAGTGCTCCCTTCCTGTGCAGCAGGTTCTACTTGGTAGCAGGAAGCCCTCTACCAGGGTGACCTACTTGGCCAAGTGGAAGAGGTTCTTGTGCTGGTGCGGGCCACAACAGGGGCAGCTGCACCAGACCCCAGTGCCAGCCATTCTAGAATACCTACTGCACCTCAAGCAGCAAGGGCTGCCCCCATCCTCGATTAAGGTGCATCTGCTGGCTATCTCCACCCAGGGTTTTCAGGTAGCTCAGTTTTCTCCCACCCAATGGTGGAGCGATTCCTCAAAGGTCTGGAAAGGGTGTTCCCTTACTCACGCCCCCCCCAGTCTCTCCATGGAATCTCAACTTAGTTCTTTCTAAGCTCATGGGGCCCTTGTTCGAGCCCCTGGCTACCTGCTGCCTTCTCCATCTTTCTTGGAAGATGGCATTCCTGGTGGCCATCACCTCGACCAGAAGGGTATCTGAGCTGAGGGCTCTCACCTCGGAGCCACCATACACTGTATTTCACAAAGACAAGGTGCAGCTCCGCCCACGCCCTAAGTTCCTCCCAAAGGTGGTCTCACAATTCCATCTGGACCAGGACATTTGTCTGCTGGTATTTTTTCCCAAACCCCATGTGGATCTGAGTGACCGCAGCCTGCACGCCCTAGATGTCCACCAAGTGTTAGCATTCTACTGACAGCGCACCAAGCCCTTCCATAAATCCACGCAGCTGTTCGTGGCTGTAGCTGAGAGGATGTGAGGCCTTCTAGTGTCGGCGCAGTGAATCTCGTTGTGGATCACGAGCTGCATTCGGCCGTGTTATGACCTCGCTGGTGTCCCAGCTCTGGCGGTCACGGCCCACTCGACCAAATCACAGGCAGCTTTTGTGGCCTTCCTGGCACAGGTCCTGATCCAGGAGTTCTGCAGGGTGGCCACCTGATCATCAGTGCACACCTTTACGACCCACTACTCAGTCAATCAGCAGGCGTAGGAGGACGCGGCAGTTGGCAGGGCGGTCCTCCGATCTATTGTTTCGTGACTCCTACCCTCCTCCAAAGGTAAGCTTGTGATTCACCTAGTGTGGAATGGACATGAAAAAGCACTTGAAGAAGAAAGAACGGTTACTTACCTTTTTGTAACTGGTGTTCTTTGACGTGTTCACGTCCATTCCACTACCCACCCTCCTACCTCTCTGTCAGAGTCACCAGCAAGAAGGAACTGGAAGGGGTCGGTCTAGCAGGGGTATATATGGACGACACAGTGGCGCCACTCTAGCAGGGGCCCCCCGTCCCGCCGGGAGCGGCTAAGGGGAAAAGTTTCTGACACTCGTGCATGCGTCGCGTGCACACCTAATGTGGAATAGACATGAACAACACATCTCGAAGAACAACAGTTACAAAAAGGTAAGTAACTATTCTTTTTATAATGAGAAAAAACATTAAAATGTGAAGATGCTGAATATATTCAGTGCCAAAATTTAAAGAATATTTTACAAACAAGTAACTTGGGAACAGATATTCATGTCATGTCCACAGAATCTTACGCACATGACAGTTTATGGGAAGGTGCCTACCAGAATCTGAGTTTGTTTTAACATTGCTTTTACAGGACATTCCCTGTTCTGTAGGGATTTGTGCCTCTTTTCCACTGAGACAGAATTTGGCCCATCATTGTCAATACATTGAATTAGCAATGCACTTGAAATGACATCACTCAGGACAATACAAAACAGACTTCCAGTGTGACAATGTCAGAGATGTTTTATAGAAAGGTAAGGGAATTAATTTAACCCTTCTGGCCCTCTGAGTTGGCAGCAACAAGGGCTGGGTTCAGTATCCAGGGGTTCCGTTTCAATAACACAATGCATAACCGGCTTGAGCCCTGACTCAGTGACCTGGGACACTTACATACCACTACCCCCCGGGCGCCTCTAGGAGGCAATACTTCCCCTCTCGCAAGCACAGAGTCTGAGTGTAGCAAAATCCTTTTAATAAAGGAGGGAAACAATGCGGCATCACATTGGAGAAACACCACAAACAGGATTATAACACAAACCACAAGCAAAAACCCACCTCCAAGTACATGTGGCAATGTCCTCTCCCCCTTAGGGTCTTAAGTCCAATCACCCCAAAGTCCAACAACCCGAAAGTCTCTGGTCAGTGCCACCCCAGAGTTCAAAAGTTTATCTGCAGAGTTTTACCATCCCCAGCCTGGGTGGAAATGGGGGGGGCATACAAGGTGTTAAGGGGCACCTTACGTGGGCCAGGGCCAACTGCTCCGCCTCTCCATGGAGTTCTGCTTGAGCCTTCACCATGACCAGCTCCAGTACACCAGCTGTGCCGCTCGTCCAGCCCATCCGTTAGCCATTCCAGCTGTCCCCACAAACCGCTCCACTCCGCTCACTGTTCCATGGGCTGCTCCAACATGCTGCAAACTGCTCCGCTCTGCCAGCCACTTAGCGATAGATCTTTAGGCTCCCCCATTACTTAACACAGCGTTCAGTGATCTCAGCTCAGCTCATTTAGTGATTTCACTCTTAGTGATTTCAGCTTGTAGTAAGGGAGCCCCGGTGCTGGTGCACCATTGGCCCAACGTGAATTCAGCTCAGCAGCATCTAGCTGTACTCCTAATGGAATCAAAATTAGCTCTACTCTTTAACAGTGGAGAGAGGAGGATGTGCAATTGGTGTTCCAGGCCCTCAAAAGGGGCCCATACCATCAGGTACACACACCAGTCCCCAACCTCTCTCAATTCACTGGGTTTTGGAACCTATGTCCCTTGTCTAGCAAGTACTACTTAATTGAGGTTGAGTAATTTGTATTACTACAAAACTAAAAAAAGCGGAAATAATGCCTCACATAACCTCACATAATCAGGTTGACAACACTTTATTCCTCCTGCCCCAATAACAAAGAAATTGGGGATCCCAGAGCTGTCAAAATAACCATCCCAGGCTGCCGTGGGCTATGCTAGGTGGGGTGGGTGTTCCAATGCAAATACCTGAAATTCCTTTCCACACTCCCTGAAATTCTTTCCACACTCCCCATAATTCACCACCAGATGTCAGAGCAGTGTTCATCCTGACTCTGCTTACATCGGTGTGATCCAAAGTGTATCAGAAATTATTCACATAGCATTGCCTATGTCCTACTCACTGGCTACTATCATTATGTCCTTAACTTGATGGTACAGATGGGCAAAAACAATGTGTTTTATACTGGATTCAGGAAATTTGTATTACTACAAAACTAAAAAAAAGCGGAAATAATGCCTCAAGAGTCAAGATTTCAAATCAAGATTGTTTGTGCAGGGTGGGGAAGGTAATCAGAAGACCATATTTATAATTTACAGTAGCTGAATGATATACATTAGTAATAAAAATGATTATACTTTGCACTCGTTAAACAGTTTACATCTGAGAATGTCAAAAAAATTTACAACGCCTCTGTGACAGGCATGGAAGTAGTAATCCCAGCCTACAGGTATACAGTCTGTGATTTACCCAATGTGGCAGCATCAGTAAATATATTCAGATCTCCTAACTCTGTCTTCTATGCTTTAGCCTCAAAACATACTTCTCTTTTAAGTCTGTACAATACAGTCCTAGTAGTACCAATGGACCAAAATTTGTCACAATTTCTATTTTAATTTTTTTTTTTGCTCCCGTGCAACCCAGAGGGGTTTCTCCTGAACATTATTTGAACAGGTATCACGATTGACCACCCTGCACCTTTAAGCTGGGGGATGTTTGGCTGGCTGGCCAAGTGAAGGGAATAGTGCTTTATGGCTGAGGTTGAAGGAGGAAGATTAAAACAGTTGCAAAAAGAGGCACCGTGGTTGCTGACTCATCCCTTGGGAATTCAGGGTTTAAAAAGGGGAAGCTCGGTGCCTCGAGCCTTCCTTTTTACACTGACCAAGGCTGAATCAAGACCCACCCTTCCTCCCCCTTAGGTGGTAAAATACCAGATTTGGTCAACACCTGCTATGGGCATTACACTAGCCGCCCCTTTTTTAGGGGGACTGGGAAGGAATTTTTCCCTTACCACTATATTGGCTTGGGTGCAGTTGGGGGTTTTTTCGCCTTCCCCACAGCGGGTTTCAGGAAGGGCTCCATTCATGCACAGCATGATGGGTGGTAGGCTATGTGTCACAACTCATTATTTAACTAAAGGGCAGATGTCCAGTGCAAGTACTCCATAGGAAAGGTATACAGAGACCGGATAATGGCTCATTAAAACAATGAACGGGAGACAGTTGGGGAGTCCTATGATTGGTAAAGAAGGGAGCCAACCCCACATTCTTATAGCCCACCTTAACCCTCCTCTGAGGTAGGGGGGTGGATTTTAAGGTCCCAGCAATGGACCTTAAAATTGCTGGAGAGACCTGGATGGAAAAAGAGAGGGAGCTGGAAAAAGCCTTCTAGGGTAATTATGGAATAAACATGGGGTTACCTGCACAGTACCCTGTTATCTGCCAGGTAGTCTCAGACATCTAACAGTAAAGTTGCCGCCTGATTAAAACCATGTCAGTTGTCTCCTGTCCTTTTGGTATAGCCAGACAATGTGATATGTGCTAAAACTCTGGCAGATTTCTTTGGTGCAATGTTGCTTCTGTATTAGTGTCTTAACAGATTTGTTGTTAACTTTGTCAGGTAAATAAAAAATTAGAATCAGTTTTGTACTTTTGCCTTGGGGTATAAGATGCCAGTCGTCTTTTGTTTAACTCATTCGCACAGAGAAAACACAACACTTAGATACGAAGTGAAAATCAGCCAAAGTGTCACATGTCTCCTTGGGCAAAACTATCATAAGTTCAAGAATGCTGGTGCTTTGACTGAAGGTCTGGCTGTGAGTCAATCACTATTCATATGAAATCTAATAAAAGTCATACTGTAGACACTCAGACATGTTTACAGCAGTGAAGAGACAAGACCAAAGTACTGTAGATGTAAGAAAGCTTTTTTAATGACATTAAGCTGTATGGTCTAATAATTGCATATTTAAAAATAGGTCTACAATATGTAGCTATTCATAAGGGAGGATAGTAAGCCAGGAGTATGTGTATTTTGTCCGAGTTTCCTGGTGTGTTTGCCTTCTGTATCATTGCTGTTATAGGACAGTGTATTATATATTCATATTACAGCTAGTATCTGAAGCTTAAAACTATAATGAGTTAACAAAGAGCCACGTGAATTGGTGAAAACAGAAGAGAGCTGATTAAATTAGTGTGGTTTAAAATTAGTGCAGATATTGTAGCTGCTTTTGCTCTTCCATCTGCACACAAATTTTAATTTGTCAGTGCTGTAAGAGAAAACCGAGAATGTACGTACTTGATTGAAAATGTTATTTCTTCCTTAAAATTACTGTGTTTTACAATCAGATAAAAGAAGGGGTATCTGCTATGTTGTTGTGCCAATGGTTTGTGCAAGCTCACTTGGTTTTCATCCTTTTCAGACTGCACAATATAAATGTCACCATTCCTTTTGCTGATTATTCCTTTTCCTTATTAAAGTCATCCAGCACAGTTAGGAAGCCCTGGTTAGTATATTGTAAATCTTTTGTTTGTTTACATTTATTTCTATAGAGTTGTGGGTTTTGGTGTCCTTGTGTGGAGGATGTATCTGGATAATCATGAAATTAACTACTTTTCCTGATAAATAGATGGAAATTATGCTTTTGTTCACTGTTTCACAGTCTAGCATAATTTTTGCTCTATCTTCTTGTAATGAGGCTGCTGCTGTCTTGTCATATTGTCAACATCCTTTCCTACAGAGCTGTTTTATACATTTTTCCCTATGTAATAGTCTTTGAAAGTTCTTGTCGTCATTCTGTAATGACGTATTCATGGAATGAGACTTGAAGATTAAAAGCTAAATGAATATGATCAGTACATAGTAATCTAAAATGTAATAGTCTTGATGTATCTTGATGGGTATGTCCTCTTCATTCCAAATATGTATTTGGACCTGTATACAGATATATTTCCTGGCCCATTATGCAAATATTAAACAACTGCAAATTTTGGATCTGGATCTGAATTTCTTCAAACTTCAAGGTTATCAAAATCTGTGGTTAAAGTTCAGGCCCACTCTATATACAATATAATATAATATACAATATAATATATTTGTATATAATACAAAAGCATCATAATGCTTCATGACTGATTACAGTCTGTAAATAATATACCTATTTAACAATACTCAGAGAGTTCTATAGATGTGGGAGGGCCTTGTAAGGAGACCAAGGTTCTGTAAGCCAGAAATTGAACTGGGTGAATAATTTATACCAAATGATTTATCTGATGAATTGCAGTATTTTTCCCTTTATGGTTTATCTACAAATAGACTGTGATTTTTCTTAAATTTATTTGTTCAAAATTATTCACTGAATAATTTCTGTGAATAATTCTTGGTGTGAAAAAAAATTATGAGCAGTTCCTTGAGAGTATTTGCACTAATTGGACACTTAATGTGTTCCCTAATTAGGTAAGCATATTATCCTGTGAATTTCCACTCTCAAATTTCAAATGTGTTTTCCTTCATTATTCTGCAGATTTTGTAAAATGTAACATTTGTGGTCATTCCTGCCAGAGATTTGAACAAAAGAGGGAAGATTGTAGATAGGAAACGTAATTGGTGAAATCCTGGCCTCATTGAAGTCAGAGAGAGTTTTGCATTGACATCCATGGAGCCAGGATATCACTTAGTGTGTTTAACTAAACAAAGACAACAAATAAACTTAAAGCTAAACTTGAAGCCTGTCATCATCCGATTTCATTGCTTGTTTGTTGCATCCCTTTGTCTTTGTCTCTTTTGGATTGTAGGCTTTTTCAGGGCAGAGACTGTTGGACATTACTGCAATAGAAATAACAACAGTAAACCCATTCCCTAAAATATGCATGGAAAGAGAGCATAAAAATGTACAAATCATGTCAACGCAACTACATTAAAATATATTCACAGAAAATATATTGTGATATTCACCCATCTCTAATTTTGCACTCTTATTTGGTACTGGGTTCTGAAGTGGACAAATAGCCAGTTCAGATTTTGGAGTGAATGTATAGGGTGAGGGGGTGGCATGATGGGGCTATGTTCCTGATTCAGGACATAGCTATATGTGACATTCTTGGAAAAACCCCTGGACCAGTGAGGGCTTCTGTCACTGCCTGCCCTCTAAGTTTGGGGAGGAAGGGGGGATTTATGCTGTGCAGCTATGGTTTAGAGCTCTGACATTAGTAGTGAGCCCACAGGCATAAGCTCTCACCAGCCTAGTTACTCCTTGCAGCATGACACCAAAACCCTTCCAGTCCAGAGTCTCCCCACATCTTTCTTGAATTCTGAATTATTAGACACTCAGACTTTTCCCCTCTGGTTTGTCACCACCAAAAGTGTGAAGCCAGCCCCCCAGACACCAGCTTGCTTTGGCACATACACTCTCCATACAGTTTGCACACCAGGGACCTGCTTAGGATAAAAATAAACAAGAAGTTTAATAGAAAAACCACAGATTGAAAGATGAAACAATAAGCGGAAGTAAACATATACAAGCTACATGGAAAATAAACATAGAAACACCACCTCAGGTTTTACGCTTCCATATTCAGTAAAATCTCTTTTCTAATACAAGTTATCTATTGCTTTAACACAGTTTTTCCACATACTCCCTAGCTATAGGAGGGATCCAGTATTCTCCTGCTATGACACTATGCCTCAAGGTCTTGATTAAAAAAAAAAAAAATTCTCAGTCCCAAATCTGTTTTGAAAAGGTAATTTCCCTTTTTCTTTCTCTTAGTCCATGGTGACTCAGTTTATTCAGAGTGGAGAAATTCCCTCTTGACTTGATAGCTTGGATGTTTCATTAACTCCAATGGTCTATCATTGTCTTTTCCTGGGCTGAACAATGGATGGTGTAGCATTATCTGTAGTGTTGAATGTGCCATATGTTAAATGTAATAGTCAGAGAGGGTACAATGCTTACTTGAAGACAGTTTTGCATAAATACCTGGTTTGGAGAGGTGCCTCTTCCCATTTAACTGCTCACCATCCTGCTGTGAGCTGTAGTTGAAGTTTGCAGTGTAGATTATGAGCACAGTTTTCTATATACACAAATAACCCGGAATCATAACCACAGTCTGTATGTGTATCTCATAATGGCAATCAAGTCCAGAACATTACAAGCTTTCATAAAAGACCTTACTTGATATACTTTTATAGTACGATAATACATTATGCAACCATTTGGTTTAACTACTCATTCTGTGAATTTAAACAGTCTGTTCTCTCCTTTGGGTGTCTGAACTCTGATTGTCACACTATCACAATTTATGATGGTTGGAATTTAGAAGGTTGGGTCTTAGGGAAACCATAAAGAAGAGACTTTATAGGCAAAAACAAGGAAATTGAAGCATGAATAAGGAAATTTTCAGAGGATCGGTTGAGATAGAGCAATGTTTTCGAGATTGTAAGGTTTGCATATGTAGAGCCTTGTAAATCTGGTGATATCTGCTTGTACAAGGGTTCGCTGGGGCATGACCATCTGCGAGGCGGCGGGGAGCCACACCAGCTGACTACCCACAGTTGGTCCCGGGGAATTAGTCCGGCCATGGGGTCTCCCTCGGTAGCCCTCACTGTAGCCGGCAGAAACTTGGTCAGCCCAGCCTTGTGCTTACCACTGATTGCGGCTACATGTGTGAAATTTTATGCACATTATTAGAATTAATTAGTATATTTGCAAATAATTTGCATATAACCATAACTTCAGTTTTCGAAAGAAATTGTGTAGATTTAGTGGTGATGAATGATTTTGGTTTGACAGTTCTGGTACGTGAAGTCCTCTGTTTACGTACAAGGCAGCAGCAGAACATGGTTCCCATACATTCTGCTCTGTGAGTGTGTGTGAACCCTGATCTAGGAGAGTGAAGGGGTGAGAGTGGATTTACAATAGGAATAATAGTTTCCATGTCCAATTAAGTTACTGGCCTCTTTATGAGCCTGCCAATTAGTGATGGCGTATGTGACGTAGGAACTGGAACTCAGGGCCGCCCAGAGGATTCAGGGGGTCTGGGGTCTTCGGCGGTGGGGGGGCCCCTGCTTCGGTGGTACTTCGGCAGCGGGGGGTCCTTCTGCTCTGGGACCCACCGCCGAAGTTCCCCAAAGACCCGCAGCACGGGCCTCCTGACGCCGAATTACCACCAAAGACTCAGCACTTCGGCAGTAACTCGGAGGCAGGGGGGTCCTTCCCCACCACCGAAGACCCGAAATGGAAGAAGCTCTGGGGGCCCAGGTCCTGCGAGAGTTTTCTGGGGCCACCGGAGCAAGTGACGGACCCCGCTCCAAGACCCCCAAAAAACTCTCGTGGGGGGCCCTGCAGGGCCTGAGGCCTGGGGCAAATTGCCCCACTTGCCCCCCCCCCCCCCAGCCTCTGAGCGGCCCTGCTGGAACTGAACCCCATCAGACTTATCTTATAGAGGGCCACCAAAACATGCATTAGAGGAGAATAATTTTTAATTCCTGTTGATTTGGGCTAGATTCAAACTGATGTATAGGTGATAAGCTCTGTACTTGATATGTCAGTGTCTTGAGGCCTCCAATAAATGCTAATGTTACAACTCCAAGAATTAGGCTTGTTTACTTGTATGGTGTGTTTCTTAAATCACATTGTGTCCATCTTGGAGCTTGCAGATGGTAGGATCCTCCTCTATCTATATTACGCAGACTTAACTTTTTATAATATATATAGATATAGCTATCAAAGTCCTGCAAAAACTAAACTCTGGTGTATGCCACGGCAGAGAGGTAAGATATGGTACTGAAAAGGGGAAAGAAACATAACTAACATTAGCATAATGCTTTCCCCAAGCTTTATATTGGCACACCATGATACTCCTTTTACAGAGTCATTTTTACAGTAGAAATGGTTATATTTTCATGTCCCTTTATGTAAATAAGAAAAGAATTTACCCTCTATATTTTAGAAAGTTGTGGGAGGGGAGGGGAGAAATGAACAGGATAAAAACTTCTCATTTCTTCCAGTACTAAGAGCATGTGCAGAGTACAATAAGGAAGTGGCAGGAATTCTCTGCATTTTTTACATGTATGGAGCAATGGACAGGACTCTTAACTATTCCATTGCTCCCTACCACTCTTTCCAGGCAAGCACAACTCACGGTATGGGAAACTCTGGACTATGGTAAAGCAGCCCCAGGAAAGTGGCACGACACCAAACAAGTGACTGGGGCACAGTTGTTATTATTATACAGATCTCTTAGGCCTTGTCTGTACTGAGGGGGAGGGGAGGGAATCTAAGTTATGCAGCTTCAGCCAGGGCCACCCAGATAATTCAGGGGGCCTGGGGCAGGGCTGGGTCTTCAGCAGCAATTCAGCGACGAGTCCCTCTCAGAGGAAAGGACCTGCCACCGAATTGCCATGGAAGAATGAAGTGGCAGTGGTAGAGCAGCCTAAGTGCCACCGATCATGGGTTTTTTTGTTTCTTTTTCCACTGCTTGCGGCGCTTATACTCACCAGGCAGCGCTCCGAGGCTTTGGCAGCACTTCAGCGGCAGGTCCGCTGCATGGAAGGACCCACTGCCGAAGACCCAGAGCGAGTGAAGAGCCCACCACCGAAGTGCCATCAAAAACCCAGAGTGGTTTGCAGGACCCCTGCGGGGACCAGGGCAAATTGCCTCACTTGCCCCCACTCTGGGTGGCCCTGACTTCAGCTATGTGAATAACGTAGCTGAAGTTGACATACTTAGACCAACTCACTGCGATGTTTTCACTGTGGTGAGTCAACTGCTGCTGCTCCCCTGTAGACTGCTGGCACCTCTTGTGGCGGTGGAGTACAGGAGTCGACGGGAGGGCACTCGGTGGTCGATTTATCACATCTACACTAGATGCGATAAATCGATCCCTCCTGGCTCATTTGCTGCTCGCCAATCCGGCGGGTAGTGTAGACATACCCTTAACACACAAGGAGTGACAAAGTTAGGAAAGTGGCTGAATATTTGGGGAATAGCTGCTTTTTGTACAAACATCTGTATTTTAAGGAGAATCAAAGTACTCTTGCAACAAACAAGTTGCAAATGTTACTCATTATTCACTGTTTGTCACAGTGAATGGTTATGAACAAGCCCATAATCTTGTGCAGTTGCTCTATGCACTGAGCCTGTGGTCTCACTACCAGCCTTGTGCTGAGACCATTAGAATGCGCCAGGCTTGGGAAAAAAATTCTGCTGGTTGCCACAATGAAGCTGTTGACTTGGGAAGAAAGGAATAAGCAAGAAGAAAGAAAAGCTGCTTCTCCTGGTGCTGTGACTTCACAGTTATTGAAGAATTGCTAACCCCAAATGTTCATGAATCAGGCCCCCAGAGTCATGGGATACTTTGGGGGTTCTTTTTTAGGCCTTCTGCTTTTTCAGCCTTTACAGTTCACATTTTTAAACTTTTCTCTGCAGCATGAAAGGGTAGAAAATTAACTTTTTTTTTTAATAATGAAAACTGAGATTCTCACATAATCATATCATTCCAGGAGTTGAGAAAAACAAATACAGTATACAGCCCAATTCTCCAAACGACATAGTTAACACAGATTGTATTAGTGTAATTGGGAATTTGGATAACCGAGAGGGGAGGAACCATTCAGCAGTGTGATGGCCTCCCCCATGGCTGGTGTCTCATTCTCCTTGCAGTCCTAGCCTGGGGTCTCTGCTCTGGCCCCACCCATTCACACCCATGACAGTGGGACTGCAGAGGGCTCCCTGTGGTGCTGCAGGAGCCATTCAGCAGTAGGATGGCCTCCCCCCAGGGCCAGTGGCTCTTCTTCTTCCTCCTCCTTCTCCTTGCAGTTCAGGTCTGGGGTTTCTTCTCTAGTATCCAAATCCCTTCCTTTTCCCCAGCACGAAATGCATATTACTTCACCTCCTTACATTTATACTTTATATTTTCATATAAGTACTTTGGGTCAAAATCTGCATTTCAGTTTGTCTTTGCATTGAAATCAATGAGTCACACCAAAAGCCATAATTTGGAACTCACTATGTAGTGATTCCATTTGGTTCATAACTCAAAAGTGTGATCTTCCCTACAAAATTTACATTTGAGATCAGTTATTTAAACTGTTGTCTCTTTGAGCTCTCTCACATGTGTAATCCTAATTGCGGAGTTACCACATGCACTCAGAAGTTAAATGTAGGTTAAAAAATGAAATTTAGAAAGTGATGCTTTAAGGCTGAAGCATGGCTCTATCCTAAAAAAAAAAAAAACTCTGTGAAAGTGACAGTGTTGGGTCCCGAAGTGTGCCTTCTCTCACTGACTTTCAGATGCAATGTGCTCAATTTACAGATAGATTACTTTTTCTAGCTTCCATTCACATAAACATTAACCTGGGATCTGAAAGTTGTAAATGTAAAAAGGGGTCAATTATGAGTTTGCCAAGGTGCCAGTTAGATTTTAAAGCTGAAATCTAGCAAAGTAGTTTTGCCAATATATAATAGACTCCAAAGGATATCCCATTTTTATTGAGTCCAGGGAGCATTTGTTTACTAGTTTAACGCTGGGTTCTTTCAGATCAGGGACGGGCAAACTTTTTGGCCTGAGGGCCACATCAGGTTTCCAAAATTTAATGGAGGGCCAGTTAGGGGAGACCCCTATCTGATGCCCTCCTGCTTCTCGCCCCCTGACAGGCCCCCCTGGGACTCCTACCCCATCCAATCCACCCTGTCCCCTGATGGTCCCCACGGACTCCACCCCATCCACCACCCCCTGCTCCCTGTCCCCTGACCGCCCTGGACTTCCCCCACCACTGCCCCCCACCACTCCATCCAACCCCCCTCTTCTTCCTGACTGCCACCCCCGGGACCCCTGTCCCCATTCAGCCACCCCTGTTCCCTGCCCTCTGACCACCCTGACCCCTCTCCACACCCCCGCCCCCGACCACTACCCCAAACTCCTCTGCCCTCTTACTGCACTGCCTGGAGCGCCACCCAGAGCACCAGGTCAGCCGCGGCTCTGCAGCTGCGCTGCCTGGCCACCAAGGGCATTGCACCGGCGTTGCAGTGAGCTGAGGCTTCAGGGGATGAGGAACAGTGGGGGTAGGAGCCGGGGGCTAGCCTCCCAGGCCAGGAGCTCCAGGGCCGGGCAGGAGGGTCCCGCGGGCCAGATGTGGCCTGTGTGCTGTAGTTTGCCCACCTCTGTTTTAGATAGATAGATAGATAAAATCAACAGTTCACCACTCAAAGGTAGACACAACCAATTGTGAGTACTATAAACACACGACAGATTTGCAATAATTATCACAGGCTAGAGTTGAGGCTTGGCAGTTATATCAAAAAACAGTTCATGTTACTAAGATTTCTTATTACATTTACTTATGATCAACAATTCTCCATTCTTTAGGACCCATCATACTTATCACATTTACAAGGGTGCATTTGTCTTTACAGCACTTTGAAGAGTGCAGTTATCTCTCTTTAACTAGTTTAGTCCAAAAGGGACAAGTTTAGAATATAAAAAGCAATTGCGTAAAACAATTATTTTCAATCTCTCTTAGGTCAATTTGCTTGGACTTATGAAAGAGTTAAAATCTAAAATATGATTATTGGAGATCTCATTAGACAGTGTAGATTCAGCAAGATAACCTACAATTATTTACCATATATACTCGTTTATAAGCCAAATGTTTTTGGTAAAAAAGTGACATATCAAAGAGAGAGGGTCGGCTTATAAACAGTCTACACCAAAATTTGTTGGTTTTAAACTCTATGGAATCATTGAATTGAATATCTAATACATTGTTTATCTGGAGCATCTGCAAGCATGGAGCCCCTCAGCTCCCTGTGGCTGCGGTTCGCTACAGATGCTCCAAGTAAACAAAACATCCCACCAGCAGCTTACCTTGACAGGCCGGGAGCCAAAGTTTGCTGACCCATTTATTGATGTCAATTCTGCAGCCTTTTAAAGTTGTAAAGTGGACTAGATTTGCTTGAAAGGAATACTAAAAGTACAGTGCTGCAGATCTACATGCATTTCACAAAATGCTGTGCCTTACAAGCCAATCAGAAAAATACAATGAATGATAGTACTATAGCACTGGTGTCAGTCCGCTACTTTGTAATTTGATCTCTTCATGCATTTCTACCAATGGACCTCATAAGTCTTGAGCCAATATGAAAATATAATGTGCAGAATCAATGGAATCTCTTATAAAACTGAAATAGCCTGTTATCCCCACAGACGTGCCAATCTACAGGACTGCTTTGAAAGAAACCAAGAACAATAATAATTTGACAGTGATAAAGCAGGTGACATTGCTATATAAAGTCCTACAAAATCTGTAACTACAATAATAATAATCTATTTTCATACTAGTATTTAAAATGAACTGTGAAATCAAAAGAAAAAGATCTGCTTATCATACAGCGTTCAAACTTAAAGTTGTTGAATATGCAGAAGCAAACAATAATTGCGTTGCTGGTCGTGAGTTCTGTATCAATGGGAAGCAAGTAAGAGAATGGCAAAAAAATAAAACACACTAAAAGACATGCCAAGAAGCAAGAAAAAATGTCCAATGAGGTGCGCTTAATTTCCTGAGCTAGAGAAAGAGCTCAATAATTGGGTTGTTGAATGTTCACAAAATGGGTACATTGTCACTAGAACTGGAATTTGTCTGCATGCTCTGCAACTGTCGAAAGACGACAAATATAAGTCAGTAAAACCGGCAATGTTTGTCACATCAGTGGGTTGGTGTACTCGCTTCATGAACCATCATGGTCTCTGTCTTCATCAGCGAACAAAGTGCAAAATCTGCCGAGAGATCTGGAAGAAAAAATACAATCTTTCCAAAGGTTTATTAGAAAATATCGAAAGGAATGTGCATTTGAACTGTCAAAAATAGGAAATATGGATGAAACACCAGTGACATTCAATCTCCTGAGCAACAGAACGGTAACAGGTGTTGAAAAAACAGTTTTAATTAAAACCTCTGGCCATGAAAAAATCCATTTTATGGTGGTTTTATCGTGCTTGGCACGTGGATCAAAGCTTTCCCCCTGTTGTTATTTTTTAAAAGAAAAACTTTGCCTAAACACATGAAATTTCCTGCTGGTGTCATCTTACATGCACACAAAAAGGGCTGGATGGATGAAAGTGGGACTATTAAATGGCTGGAAAAATTGTGGAATAAGACATCAGGAGCACTTTTCAAGAAACCTGCTATGCTCGTTTGGGACATGTTCAGGGCACACAAGATGAAAGAGGAGAAAAATGTGGCCAAAAATATGAAAACTACTTTGGCTCTAATATTTGGAGGCTTAACTTCAGTTCTACAACTGTTTGATGTCTGCCTGAACAACCCCTTTAAAGACAGGCTGTGCAAAATGTGGTCTGAATAGATGTGCTCAGGCATGGCAAAATTGACAAAAGGCAGGAATCTTATGAAGCCCGAAATCAGTCTGGTCGCCCAGTGGTTCAAGGACGCATGGATGTCCATTCCCTCGGAAATGATAGAAAAATCATTTAGGAAATGCTGTATCAGCAACGCACTCAACGGGTCAGAAGATGATGCCATAATGACACAACAGAGGCTGATAATGAGAAGGAATCTGAGTCTGAAGATGACACTGCCGACAGCCACGATGACAATGCAGGTGCAGCTGTAACTGAAGCTGAGTTTAATGAACTGTTTGGTGAATAAGAGACTGATGCAGACTTTGAAAGATTGTAAGACTTTTTAAAAGTCACATTGTTCTAAGTTACTTGTTTTAAATATCCATTTACTGATTTTAAATATTGACTGTAATTTTGAAGGTGAATACATATTTGTTCAGTTATTATAACAGGCTTTTCGTTAGATTACATTAAAATAATTCTAGCAAAACTTTTGAGCATTTCTTGTGATACCAGCTTTTAAAATATAACAGGGGTCGGAAAACTTTGGCTCCCAGACCATTAGGGTAAGCTGCTGGCAGGTCAGGACATGCTACTTCCTGCAGCTCCCATTGGCTGGGAACGGCAAACCACTGACACTGGGAGCTGTGGGGCTCTGTGCCTGCAGATGTTCAAAGTAAACAAAATGTCCAGGCCCACTAGCGGCTTACCCTAACAGGCCAAGAGCCAAAGTTTGCCAATCCCTAAATATAGGGTTGGCTTATGAAAGGGTCATACAATTTTTGCTATTTTTACCTAACCATTTTGGGAGGGGTCGGCTTATAAATGAATGGGCTAATGAATGAGTATATATGGTATGTATTAAAGAATAGAAGGGAAATACAATCTTTGAAATGAAATCTCATCACTTCTTATCACTTCCCCTGGGATTGGGCAAGTTCTTTCCACATGGCTGGTCCTGGCTTTGGTCACACTTAGGATTTTTCAGCTTCTTGTATTGAGTTCGCTCAGGAACCTGAGCACATGGTGACTCAGTACTAGGACTCATTGGAGGGAGCCACCCTCTGATTCCTATTGGACATGTGCCTAGTAGGTGCTCAAATTTCAGCTTTTTGTTTCTCTGCTGCTTCCATTGGTATCTAGTAGATGGTGATGGTGTATAACAGGGGTAGGCATCCGAAGGCAGCACGCGAGCTGATTTTCAGTGGCACTCACACTGCCTAGGTCCTGGCCACTGGTCCAGGGGCTCTGCATTTTAATTTTAATTTTAAATGAAGCTTCTTAAACCTTTTAAAAACCTTATTTACTTTACATACAACAATAGTTTAGTGTTATATCATAGATTTATAGAAAGAGACCTTCTAAATACATTAAAATGTATTACTGGCACACAAAACCTTTAATTTGAGTGAATAGATGAAGACTTGGCACACCACTTCTGCAAGGTTGCCGACCCCTGGTATATAACAGATTTCCTTAATCCTGTTCTTTTTGGAGACTTCTTAAGTTTGTTTCTTTTCAAAGATTGTATTTCATTATTTGCTGTCAATTGGAATCCCTTTCCCCTTTTAAGCAATAGCTCTTAATATCATAAAGTTATACCCTGGTTTATATCTTTTAACATTTCTCCTTCCTTGTGCCAGACAATTCCTATTACTTCTTGAATTATTTACAATGAAATCCAACAAAATCCTTATCTTCTAAATTTGGAGGACATAATACATAGTCCTTGGTTACACATAAGCATTTCATATTATTTAGGACTTACAATAGAAAAAGAGACATTTTCCACAGATAGAAGTATACAGATCTGACTCATAAGGCAAACAAATGTCCAGATTCTAATTTGGGTTGAAAGACAAATTATTCAGAGTATATTTGATTGACAAGGAATCAGTGTATAGTTTTTAAGAGGAGTAAAATCATGTGTTTTGCATTTCTTGAGGTAACTGTTTGCCTAATTTGACCTTCAGTCTTAAAGCCACATTAGCAGTTTGTCTGGCTATGCTGAAAGAATGACAGGAGACATTAGGTATGGGTTTAATCAGGGCACAACTTTATTATTAGACGTCTGGGACTAACCTGGCAGATAAAATATGCACTGCAGGTGAAACCCTGACAATTAACCTGGTGGGGAGGGGGAGTGCTTTTACCAACGCCCACCCCCCCCACACACCTTTCTGTCCATGTTCCTTCAGCAGATCCACTGCTGGGAACCTCCAGTTTCAGCCAATTCGGGGTGGGGGGTGCTTCTGCCAGCTCCCCACGTTTCCACCCTGTCCCTCCAGCAGATCCCCTGCTGGGAACCTCCAATTCCAGCCAATTTTTGGGGGGGGGGTGTCACCAGCTCCCTCCCCCCCTTCATCCAGGTTCCTCCAGCAATTCCCTTGCTGGGACCTTACCAACCACCCCCCCCTCATAGGAGGGGTTAATGTGGACTATAATGATGGGGGGTTGGCTCCCTGCTGTACCAATAAAAGGAGTCCCTAACTGCCCCCAACTGGCTCAATTACCAAGCACCTCTCTCCTTCATTGCTTTTCCAAGTCATTTATCCATTCTTTTGTGCCTTAATTTATGGAGTACCTACACTAGCCTGTTACAAGTGATGCTTGGAGGGTCCAGGCCCAGGCTGACCTTTTTAAACCCCTCAGTCTTAGGTGGTGAGTCATCCACCATGCTGACTGCTTTTCCAGCAGTTTTACATCTCCCCTCCTTCCCCCAAGCCAGAAAGTATTGCCCTCTTCTCCCGCCCAGCCAGACATCCCTCTCACCCCCCATGCTCAAAGTGCAGGGCAGTGATTGTTTAATGTGCAGCTTTCCCACCTGTTTCTTTTCCTGGTCCACTTATTGTGCAATGGGTCACTTTGAATAGAAAAACTGTGTATGACTCTTGCTTGGTAAGATGAAGTTCTTTTTAGCTAGGTCGCGAGGGAGAAAGAGATTTTATCCATATGCATATTATGAGAGATAATTAACAATACCCTCATTTAGCATTTAAGTTTCTATAGTTGGAGGGGAATGCCTAATCTTGGCTGATCTGTGACCTGTAGACAAAGTGTCTCACATGATGTGAACCATTTTCTTATTGGTGGATCCTATTCTGGGCTAAACAGAGATGGATAACTTTCTTTATTTTTGAGGGCCAGAAAGAATCATTATTTATTAATCATTCAAGGCATATCTGTCTCATATATCCTGTGCAGAGTCAAACTGGGATCTTTCCATTCTGTGCATCATGAAAGGAATGAAATTCAATAAGGACAAGTGAAAAGTACTTAAGAAGGAAAAACAAAAATCTGGAGTTATAGTCCATCACAAATTGAATATCTTCAACGGACATGGAAAACAATAAATACAATCCTCTTTATAACAGCCTTTCCCATATCTGAATACTCTTATCAGGTCCCCCATCAATCTTCTTTTCTCAAGATTAAACATGCCCACTGTTTTTAATCTTTCCTCAGAAGTCAGATTTTCTAAACTTGTTATCATTTTTGTTGTATCTCTGGAATCTCTCCAGTTTGTCCACATCTTTCTTAAACATTGTGATGGAGTTGCAAAAAAGGCAAATAGCATTCTGGGATATATTAATAGACTTCTTATATTTAAGACCCAAGTAGTATTTTTTCTGCTCTGCTCTGCTCTGCACTGGTGAGCTTCAGCTGGAGTATTATATCCAGTTTTGGGCACTTCACTTTAAGAAAGATGTGGACAAATTGGAGAGATTCCAGAGATACAACAAGAGGACTGTATTTATTGTTTTCCATGTCTGCTGAAGGTAGGACAAGAAGTAATGAGTTTACTCTGCAGCAAGGAGATTTAGGTTAGATATTACGGAAAACTTTCTAACTATCAGGATAGTTAAGTTCCAGAATATGCTTCAAAAGGAGGCTGTGGAATCCCCATTGTTTTATTAAATGGTTAGACAAACACCTGTATACTTGGTCCTGCCTCATGTCCTACAATTCCATGATTATCTTCAGTAACAAAGATTCTGTAAGTGAACTTAAATTAACAATTCTGATGACAATATGCAAGCCAGAAGGGAATCCAGCTTCCTCTCCAAAAACTATGTTAACCTTTTAGTACTAATAAGAGTTGAAATAGGTTAAACATAAAAACAATTAAAATACAAGCAAATGTAGTTTAACTAGGAAACTAAGGAAATCAAACTGGATGCATATTTGTTGAGTAAGATGTTGCCATTTTTGCATAGTTGATTTTCACATCATACACTATACTTTACAAATATATATCATAATCACTGAAAGTTATGAAATTCACACTAGAACAGACACTTCATTTTACATAATGGCTTGTTTCTTCTTGGCCTTTTGGCCAGGTTTTCCTCTAGTCTGCTTTATATCTGTTGTTTTCTTTACGAAGGACTGTGTCCTGTCCAGGTAGGGAAGTGAACTCAGTGACCTAATAGCTCTTTCAGATTTCTAACCAATAATAAATGAAAAATGCCCCATCACTCGGTGATGTTAAATATGAGTAAGCAAGCCTTAATATTGCATTTGTTACTATTTATTGATTTAAGTCATATGTTCAATATTATTTAAACATCATTTTTATAAGTTTGTGCCCTAATCATTCTTATTATTTATAAATTATAGTATTTTTATAAATCCCTTTCAAATGTCTGCCCCAAATCCACAGTTGAAGTCAGGTAGATGGCTCCTCCTTGTATCTGCAAGGATCAGATCAAGTCCTTAATACATTTCATGCTAACCTACTTGGTGATTTCTATGACGTTAACCATTTATTTCTCTTCTCATTCACAGATTGTAGCTTTACGTGAACAAAATGCACACATTCAAAGGAAAATGGCATCTGGAGAAGGGCCTGCTGAATCTGAACATATTGAAGGAATGGAGCCAGGGCAAAAGGTTCATGAAAAGGTATAAAACAATTTTTTTTGTTCTCAATGAGTCAAGGTAAAGAGAAATATTGAAACTAAAACTAACATAATAATCAGATTCAGATACTGGCCCAGTTCTGGTCTATCAAGCAAATCCAGGTTGTTGGATCCTAGCTGTAGAAAGTCCCCACCAGATGCCAGAGAAGGTTGGCACATCCCAGAACATGAACAGTGTGACTTCTATGTAGCCCCATCTGAAAATTAAAGTTTTTCCCTATAAGTGGAAACTTGTGGAAGGACAAAGATGGTAATGTAAATCGTGAATTACTCTCTACTGGAAATTTCAGAAGACTCCGTTAAAATCATTAAATGGGTCTCTGGAAGAACCAATAGATCTATGAACTAATACACCAACAGATCCATTGCTCTGTTCCAAAATCTCATATTTTCCTACAGCTAATAGGAAGAAATATGTAAAATGTCTGTGGATCTTCTCCTATTTCAGACTTTCTGTTGGAATACTTGCCTAACTTTCCACTTTCAAACCTTCACTTATTACTTTTAAATAATGCACACTATTACCCTAAAAAACTACTAAATAATACCAATAGTGCTTAGCACTGTATAGTGTTTTACATGTTCAAAATGCTTTATAAACAGTAAATTAATTCCCATGACATGCATGGGAGGTCAGTAAGTATTCATAACTGTCCTCATGTCTCAGATGGAGAAATTGTTGCAGTTAGAGTGAGTGTTTTGTCCAATGCCTCAGAGGTGGCTTATATGAAAGCCAGTTTAGATCTTAGGTTCTCAGTCCTTTGCCTCTCTCTGATGCTAAGTGACGTCTTCTCAAAATTCTGTTTATTACATATAGATTGATAATTAAAAGGAACTCATTGAACCTCCATTTTTGTGATTGTCCACAGGATTTAGACTTCTAGACACCTAATTATGTTTGCAAGTATTCGTCTTGGAAAAATTAGAGGCTGCTTGTTAATATAAGGATGGCAGTCTTGAGGCAGATTTGAACTTGCTATTTAATGACTGGCTGGGTAGGGTGCTCAAAGCCATATGACAGTGCCCACAGCAACTGTATTTGTTTTGTAGACCGTGAAATACGATCTCATGTAATAGTTTCTAATAAACTCATACTATAGTCTATTATTATTCCAATTATTCATTATTATTTCTTAATTATAATTACATGATAGGATCTCATCCTGTAAACTCTAATGCCTAGCTGAGTTTCTGTAAGACTGAGGCTATCATCACTCCCCAGTAACACCAGTAGTGCCCCAGAGGATGTTCCTGGGAACCTATCCTTAATAATTCTATTGCTAAATTGAAGGGAAGTTTGTGGTGATTTGAGTTCTGCTTGAGGTGCTTCTGGTGGAGTTCATCCCTCTACACAATCTATGCCTGAGAACACACATTTCTGGGCCTTGTAAAAATAGTTGTGAAGAGTACATTTTTTGCTTGTGCACCAAGAATTACTAATTTTCCAAAATAATTTCCAAGGGACATCCTAAGACTCCTCTAAAAGACATTTATCCCCCTCTGATTCTCGTCCATATCAATTATGCAAAGTGAAGACCATGCTAGTCTATCTGTTCGAAAAGAACAAGGTATAAGATTTTGCAGTTTGTGCACTCTGTATGAGATTGTCTGCTTAGAAGTTCTGGTTATGAGAAAATATTTTTGTTTAAATGGAAAACAGATGAATAATTCCTTTGCGATGCATAGGATATTGCACAGGAGGAGGGTGGGAGGCAAAGTTTGTTATAAGCCTGTTCTGGTACAGTTGGCACATCATTATTGACCAGCACTTCTGGGTCCTGCTGCTTGGTGCTTTTGAAGTACCTGCGAGAACAGTGAGTGGGGCATCCAGAGTCTTAGCAGTAGGAAAGAATTTCTTCTTGTCCCATTGGGGGGGTGTGGAAAAGCAGTTTCCAGAATAGCCTACAAGAAGATGGAAAAAACATACTCTAGTAGCCAGGAAGAAGGGAGAACCAGAAGGAGGAAAGTGTAGTTCTTCCTTCCAGATAACCAGTATGGAGGGGAGAGTAAAGGGAGCAATACCCTTCAGGTAATCCAGAGTGAGGAGGAGAAAGTTTAGGTCCAGTCGTTCTAGAATTTAGTGTATCAGGGCTATGAGATAACCACAGGTATGGAATTTGGACAAAGAATTTGCCTCTGAGGTTACAGAAGGGAAAAAGGAGAAATTTAGAACAAGATTTCATATGGAATTTGATTTCAGCCATCCATGAAGCTATTTCTGTCTCCTCCTCTCTTTGCTGCACCATGTTAATAAGGTAAAATGCAAATACAAAGTGCAGTTTGGCAAATTGCTGACATGAGTAGAACTGCTGTTCTCAAATTTTGCATTTTGTTTAGTGATGTGGTGAATGTGATATTAATTCTACTTACAATACTAATCACTTTCCTTATTTATTTGCATTTCTATATATAAGCTTTTAACTTGGATTAGTTGCATTTGCCTTGTATCCTGAAAGTTTACTTTTCAGAAGGCTGCAGTAGCATTCTCAAGAGTAGTCTACATGGTGCGTGCATCTTTATTTATGTAATCAGTGTGGGTCAGACATATTGTAAATAAAAGCTAGTCATCTGTTCCTTCATTTCTTATAAAATTTTACTAGTTGACAAATATATGCACCTTCATTAAACTAGTGAATTATGAGACTCCTCAAGAATACTAAAACTGAGTTTCCCCACTGAGCAGAAAGCATCACATTCTGTACTTCCTTTTTCCTAGCCACATCTTCTGTTTTGAGCCATGCTAAGCTCCATGCTTGGAAGTAGAGCTCAGCAAAAAACTGGATCTTTCATGCTGCGCAAAATGCCAATATTTTGACATTTGGTTTTGCCTCAAATTGGGACAAAAAGTAGAAATAATGATTATTTTCATGGAATGAAAATTTTCTGAAAACATTCTATAAGGAAAATTTCAATGTGTTAAACCAAATTGAAATATTTCAGGTCAGTCAGACATTAAAATGCATCTGCTTATAGTCGTTGGAGGCAGGACACTGGGTTAGATGAACCACAGGTCTGATTTAGTATGGCTATTCTTATGTTCTGAAAACATTCTATAAGGAAAATTTCAATGTGTTAAACCAAATTGAAATATTTCAGGTCAGTCAGACATTAAAATGCATCTGCTTATAGTCGTTGGAGGCAGGACACTGGGTTAGATGAACCACAGGTCTGATTTAGTATGGCTATTCTTATGTTCTTTTGCTAATTGTTAGTGTTGCTAACTCTGTCTTCTTAAAATCGAAAATAGCAAGTGTGTGTGTGTGTGAAGCTTCCCTATTGATTGTTTTACATTCTGCTATCTACATATGCAAGGGAAAGTTGAGATCTCTACGGAGGATTCACAAGACATCCCAGTGGACATAAACATACTGATCCATGTTGCCTCCTCTGCCTCATTCTAGAGGGCAATGAAAAGCAGATAGCAACTCTGCCTCTCTTGCTTGTTCCACTACTACTTCTAGCACAAGTAAAAAATCGTAAATCAACAGATGTGTTCTGTTACTGGAGGGGTTCCATACCTGTAATTTCAAAGCAAACTGCATCCTTACCAGAGGTTCCTTCGCCTGCATCAGGCTCACCTGTGCTCAACTGTCAGGACTGTCTGGACTGCGCTAAAGTCAAACATTTCCTGGCTTGCTGAGCAGCTGGATCTCTGTCACCTGTCCCCATAGTCCTCCTCACTGTTCACTTTGGGGGCCTGTGATTTGATCTCCTTAGAAGTACTCACAGGGCTCTTGAGGGTCTCTGGCGAGGATGGCATGCCACTTTTTGTAAAAGCAGGAGGTCTGTTGCTTCACACAAGATCAGTTGTTGGCCTCCATTGCCTTCTTGTCCACTCCCTGCTTCGGGGCTTTCACGCGGCGCTGCTGCTGATGCCTCTTACAGCTCTTCTCCTCCCAAGCAATCTGCTAGTAGATGTCAATGTTTCTACATTTGGATCAGAGCTGTGCCTGCACAGCCTCTTCTTCTCACACACCCAGGAGATCCAACACCTCCTGTGTACTCCAGGCAAGAGTGCCTCTGCAGTGTGTAGTCAGCATGGTCAGCTAGGCAATTGCACATAACAATGTAGAGCTGCTAGGTGTGCTTGCCAAGCCTGGGAACCAGGAAAAGGAATTTCAAAAATGTGCAGAGCTTTAAAGGGGAGGGGAGGCTTCCTGTACACTTGGCCTCTGGGCAGTGGAGTTCACAACAGTGACCAGAGCAGTCGCTATGGGGCATTGTGGGACAGTTCCTGGAGGCCAGTAACAGTCAATACACGCGTACCCCGATATAACGCAACCCGGTGTAACATGGGTTCGCATACAACGCAGTAAAGCTCTGACATACTAGGAGGTGGCAGAGTGGAGTGGGCTGGGGCCATCTTGCTCCGCTTCCCACCACAGGGGAGTGCAGGGGAGGCATCCTTTCCCCAACCTCCCTGCACTCGCTGATGGCGGGAAGCGGAGTGCTGCAGCTGGGAGCTGGTGGAGTGGAGCGGACTGGAGCCAGGCAGCTCCGCCACTGCCGGTGAGTGCCTGTCAGAGGGCGGGGGGGGGTAGTGATGGTGGTTGGGGGTTGGGTAGGGGCTGGGGTCCTGGGGGTGATTAGGGATGGGGATCTCTGGAGGGAGCAGTCAGAGAACGAGGAGCGGGATGAGGCAAAACAAGTTTGATATAACGCCATCTCACCTGTAACACAGTGAGATTTTTTTTGTCTCCCGAGGACCACGTTATATCGGGGTAGAGGTGTATAAGTAATGTAGCATCGATGCTGACACTGCATAAACTTAACTATATCAACCTTAACTCTATGCTTCTTGGAGAGGTGGTGTTATTAAGTCAGTGTAGTGGAGCCATTACATAGATGGGAGTGAAATTTAAGTGTAGATGCATCCACAGCTAGGTTGATATAAGTTGCCTTGTGTCACCCTAACAGTGCAGTGTGGACCAGGTCTTAGTGAAACCACAATTGGAATACTGTGTCCAGTTCTCATGTCCAAACTTTAAAAAGGATGTTGAAATATTGGAAAGGATTCAGAAAAGAACTACACGAATGATTTGAGGTCTGGAAAACATGCCATATATTAAGAGCCTGAAGAAGCTCAGTCTGTTTAGTTTATCTTGAAGAAAGTTTAGGTTTATCCAATCACGGTCTACAAGTGCCTATTTGGGAAATAGATTTCTGATAATAAATGACTCTAATAGAAAAAGACATCACTAGATCTACTGGTTGGTAGCTCAAGCTAGAAGTATTCAGACTAGAAAAATATTTTAACAGTGAGGATAATTAAACCCTGGAATAACTTACCCAAAGATGTGCTGAATTCTCCATCACTTGACATTTTTAAATCAAGATTTCTAAAAGATGCCTTATAGCTCAAGCAGAAGTTACAGGCTTGATGCAGAAAGTGCATGAGATTCTTTGGCTCGTGTTACGTATGAGGTCAAACTAGATGATCATTATGGTCACTTCTGGCCTGAAAGTCTAAACATCTGTGTGCGCCTACTCAATAAATAGCCAAACTATGATTTTCAAGTTCTGTAGGCAATGGGCATTATAACTAGGGCTGTCAAGCAATTAAAAAAATTAATTGTGAATAATAGCATGATAAAAAAATTGTGTTAAACAATAATAGAATGCCATTTATTTAAATATTTTTGGATGTTTTCTACATTTTCAAATACATTGATTTCAGTTACAACACGGAATACAACATGTACTTTAGATTTCTTTTTTATTACAAATATTTACACTGTATAAAACCAAAAGAAATAGTATTTTTCTGTTCCCCCATTACAAGTACTGTAGTACAATCTCTTTGTCATGAAAGTTGAACTTAAAAATGTAGAATTATGTACAAAAAAATTGCACTCAAAAACAAAACAATGTAAAACTTTAGAGCCTAAAAGTCCACTCAGTCCTACTTCACATTCAGCCAATCAAGTTTGTTTATATTTGCAGGAGATAATGCTGCCTTCTTCTCATTTACAATGTCACCTGAAAGTGAGAACAGGTATTCGCATGGCACCGGCATCACAAGATATTTATGTGCCAGATACGCTAAAGATTCATCTGTCCCTTCATGCTTCAACCACCATTCCACAGGACATATGTCCATGAAGATGATGGGTTCTGCTCAATAACAATCCAAAACAATGCGGACCAATGCATGTTCATTTTCATCATCCGAGTCAGATGCCACCGGCAGAATATTGATTTTCTTTTTTGGTGGTTCAGGTTCTGTAGTTTCTGCATCGGAGTGTTGCTCTTTTAAGACATCTGAAAGCATGCGCCACACCTTGTCCCTCTCAGATTTTGGAAGGCACTTCAGATTCTTAAATCTTGCGTCAACTGCTGTATATATCTTTAGAAATCTCACTTTGGTACCTTCTTTGCATTTTGTGAAAGTGTTCTTAAAATGAACAACATGTGCTGGGTCATCATCCAAGACCTCTATAACATGATATATATGGCAGAATGTGGGTAAAATAGAGCAGGAGCATATAATTCTCCCCCAATGAGTTCAGTCACAAATGTAAATAAAGGATTATTTTTTTAATGAGCATCATCAGCATGGAAGCATGTCCTCTGGAATGGTGGCCGAAGCATGAAGGGGCATACGAATGTTTAGCATATCTGGCACCTAAATACCTTGCAGTGCAGGCTACAGAAGTGCCATGTGGAAGTCTGTTCTCACTATCAGATGGCATTGTAAATAAGTGGGCAGCATTATCTCCTGTAAATGTAAACAAACTCGTTTGTCTTAGTGGTTGGCTGAACAAAAAGTAGGACTGAGTGGACTTGTAGGCTCTAAAGTGTTATGTTATTTTGGTTTTCAATGCAGTTTTATGTAACAAAAAAAAATCTACATTTGTAAGTTGCACTTTCACAACAAAGAGATTGCATTACAGTACTTGTATGAGGTGAACTGAAAAATGTTTCTTTTGTTTCATTTTTACAGGGCAAATATTTGTAATAAAAATAATACAAAATGAGCACTGTGCACTTTGTATTCTGTGTTGTAATTGAAGTCAATATATTTTAAAATGTAGAAAAACACCAAAAATATATTTTAAATATTTCAATTGAGATTCTATTGCTTAACAGTGCAATTAATCACAATTTTTTAAATCATGATTAATTTTTTTTAGTTAATCGCATGAGCGGTAGTGTAGACTAGCTCTAATTCTTTCAGCTATGGAAGTCACAGGAAGTGTAATATTATATTTCATGCAAAAAATATACAAAGTTGTTATAATGTATTTTCAATTGTTGTGTGAAATACTGAATTTATGCAATAATTTCGCTTCAGCACCAATATATACTTACAATAACCTCCATCTCTTGAAGGATGAGATTATGTGAAAAAATTCAAATTCTTCAAAAAAAAATCAAGATTTTCTTGTTTAGTTCATAATTTTGAAAAAGTCCACTATAACAAAAAAAATGTCCGTGAAATTTCACATTTTTTGACTGAAAGGTCATATTTTGGGGTTGAGGTTGGGAATTTTGTAACTTTTTTTCAAATTCATTTCAGGCAGAAATATATTTTACTAAAATGTGCAAAAAATTCAAATTTTGTTGATCTACTGTTAAAATAGCCATTTATGTTTGAGAAATTGTTAATTTCCGGTCACAAGATGGCCTAGAATATAACAAATATATTTTATTTGTTTTCATGTTACTTGGATGGTTACTTTAGTAACTGCCACCTGGTACAAAAAATATATTGCTTCCGTAATCTAATATAAGAAGTGTGTTGATGAAGAAATAAACATATTGCAAAGAGTGGTGTACAAAGTGGAGAAGTTTCTAACTATAAATGATGATTTGGTTTTAGTTAAATTTCCAAAAGTCCAAGTGCTTACAACAAGTAAGGAAGGCCACATACTTTTTTAGAAGCCGAGGAGGAGTTTCACAAATTTGTGACTCTACCTAATTTTTTCTTGCATGGAGGGTAGTGAAGGGAATTTGCAAGGTTTGAGTTCATGAACCATTTCCCCCCATAATTTAAACCATTTTATTCCTACATAGGTGATTTGATTTTTGTTTGAACTGGTTCTCTAGCTGAAGAGAAACCTGTTCTATGTATTACGGATAAAATACCCTACACCACTACTGCCCCAAAACCTAGGCTATCAAAAACTGAGCTGTGTCTATATAGTGTATGTACTGTTTTTATTCATTAGAATTTCTCTCTTCTCCCCTTTATTTTTTTCACAATTGTGTTTTTCACTCTTCCCATTCGCCAACCCATTTTTATGTTTTTCCTCTACCATCACTCTACTCATTTTCATAGTTAAACATAAACTGAAGAATTTTAGTCAACATTTCTATCCTGCTTTGCACAAGTGGTTTAAAATTAGACAAAATTATTTCATTCACCCCTTAATGAAATCCTCGGTGCTGTTCCCCATCTCTTGACACACCAGTTTCACTCTCTCGTCACCCCCTCCCTCCAGTCCTCCCTGCTTCATACAGTATATGGCCTGGCTATCAATTTTGCCAAGTTACTTTGGGAGATTATATTCAGTGACAAGACTGCATGGTACCTTCCCAATATAGTGGTGTCATAAACAGATAGCTAAGGGTTAATGTTTCTTTTACCTGTAAAGGGTTAACAAAGGGAACCAAACACCTGACCAGAGGACCAATCAGGAAACCAGATTTTTCAAAGTGAGGGAGGGAACTTTTGGTGTGTTGTTTTTGTTCTGTTTTGTTTGTTTTTGTCGGCTTGAGGAAGAGCTTTTTTTTTCTATCTTCCAAGCTTCTTTCTACCCTTCTGTTCCCAAGTTGTAAGTACAAAAGGAAAAAGCATGGTTTATATTGTATTTACATGTGTGGAGTGCTGGAAATTGTTTAAAATTGGATATCTTTTTGAATAAGGGGACTAATTATTCATATTCTTTTAAGCAATTAGCCCTGTGTTATGCTCTCTTGATGCAGTGACCATGTCATTGGTGTTTTTTTCTTTCATTTAAACTTGTTGGATTTTTTTTCCTAGTGAAGGCAAGGGGGATAGGAATCTCTGTGCCAGGAGTACTGTCTCTCTCAGGGAAAACTCGGGAGGGGGGAGAGGAGGGAAAGAGAGCATAAATCATTCTCTGTTTCCTTGGTGTTGAGGTTTGTCTCATTGTGAAGAGAGGGGCGACAGGCTTCTGCGTTATGTGATGTAAAGAGATTACATCAATACTCTCAAGTTAGCCCAGAGAGGAAAGTCTGTGGGAGAGCGAGGGGGAGAATTGAGTATTTCCCCTTGATGCGTAGACTCACAGCTTCTGGGTTTTGGGTCTCTCCAGGGAAGGTTTGGGGAGACCAGAGGGGGACAAAACCCTGGAAATTTTGGATGGTGGCAGCGAGATAAGATCCAAGCTGGTAATTAAGCTTGGAGGTTCATGCTAAGCTCCCAGATTTTGGACGCTAAGGTCCAGATTTGGGACAGAGGCTTATTACAAGTGGCAGCAGGATGTCACACAGTATGCCCTGTAGGAAAAAAAGCTGTGTGATCATGGGTAACTTCAATCTGAGTGACCTATGCTGGGGGGTGGAAGTTCATAACATTATTGGAATTTCTTAATGTTATAGATGATAATTTCTTATCTCAAAAAGTGTTACATCCAACAGGGGGGAATTCAATATTAGACCTTGTCTTGACAGAAAAAGAGGAACTGATCACCAAACTAAAAACTAATTTTTTAAGAACACCTTACATGGTGCCCAAAATACCACAATCCCATAACTGAGGAAGAAGATTGTATTTTTTCAACAACCAACCTAGCTTAGAGGAGAAGTGAATATATATGTACACACACACACTCACACACACACGGAAGAAAGGAGTAGTTGATAGTAATGAATATAAATCAGAAGCTAGGAATTGTAGAAAATTGATAAGGAAAGCAAAAGGACACAGGCCAAATCTATGGCCAGTGGAGTTAAGAACAATAAGAAGGAGCTTAAGTGTACTAGGAACAAAAATAATCCTAACAATAGTACCAATTCATTACTAGATTGAAACTGGTAGAATTATCAATAATGCAGAAAAGGCAGAAGTGTAAAATATATTTTTCAGTATTTGGGGAAAAATTGATGTAGTCATAGCTTATGATGATAACACTCTTTCCATTCCACTAGTATCTCAGGAGGATGTTAATCAGGAGCTGCTAAAGTTATATATTTTAAATCAGCAGGTCCAGATAATTTAAAACCAAGAGTTTTAAAAGAGCTTGATGAAGATGTCGCTGGACCAGTCATGTTGATTTTTAATAAGTTTTGGAACAATGGGAAAGTTCCAGAAGACTGGAAGAAAGCTAATGTTGTGCCGGTATTTAAAAAGGATGAATGTGACGACCTTGGTAATTATAAGCCTGTCAGTCTGAAATCAATCTCACGCAAGACAATGAAATGACTAATAGACTTGATAATAAAGAATTAAAGGAGAATAATATAATTAATGACAATCAACATGGGGTTGAAAATAGATCTTGTTAAACTAATCTGATTTTTGTTTTGGATGTGATTACAAATTTGGTTGTTAAAGGTAATAGTGTTGATGTACTATGCTTTGCTTCTGTAAGGCATTTGTCTTGGTGCCATATAACATTTTGATTAAAAAAATTAGAATAATATAAAATTAACTTGGCACATGTTAGATGGATTAAAACGGGCTAACTGATAGGTCCCAAAATGTAACACTAAATGGGGAATCGTCATTGAGAGAGATTTCAGAGTGATAGCCGTGTTAGTCTGTATCAGCAAAAAAAATGAGGAGTATTTGTGGCACCTTAGAGACTAACAAAATTATCTGAGCATAAGCTTTCATGGGCTACAGCCCACTTCATCGGATGCATGCAGTGGAAAATACAGTAGGAAGATATATATACACTGAGAACATGCAAAAAATGTGTGTTGCTATACCAACTCTAACGAGACTAATCAATTAAGGTAGGCTATTATCAGCAGGAGAAAAAAAAACTTTTGTAGTGATAATCTGGCTGGCCCATTTCAAACAGCTGACAAGAAGGTGTGAGTAACAGTAGGGAAAAAATAGCATGGAGAAATAGTTTTTACTAAAAGAGAGTATTTCTTGTGGGGTCTCTCAAGGATAGGTTCTTGGCCTTATGCTATTTAACATTTTTATCAATTGCCTGAAAGAAAACATCACTGATAAAATTGCAGATGAGACAAATTTGGGGTAGTGATAAATAATGAAGAGGGCGGGTCACCGATACAGAGTGATCTGGCTCACTTGGTAACCTGAGTTACCCGGTCATTATGCATTTGAATAAGACTAGGGCCTGGTCTACACTGGGAGGAGTGTCGATGTAAGATATGCAACTTCAGCTATGGGAATACTGTAGCTGAAATCGATGTATCTTATTCCGACTTACCTCCCGTCCTCACGGTGTGGGATCGACGGCCGCGGCTCCCCTGTCGACTCTGCTACCGTCGCTCACTCCGGTGGAGTTCCAGAGTCAACAGGGAGCGCGTTCAGGGATCGCTATATGGCGTCTCGCTATATCACGATGCCCGATAAATCCGATGCAGTGGGTAGTCTGGATGCACCCTAGGTGTAAATGCATACATCTAGGAAAAAATAATGTAGGCCATATATACAGGATGGGAGACTCTATCCTGGCAAGCAGTAACTCTGGTCATACAGATGGTTGGCTGAACATGAGCTCCCAGTGCAATGCTATGGCTCCCAGTGCAAACATGAGCTCCCAGTGCAATGCTATGATCCTTGGACACATAAACAGGAGAAATTTGAGTAGGAGTTGAAAAAATATATTACCTCCATATTTGTTACTGGTTTTGACCACTGCTGGAAACTACCAGTTCTGGTGTCTGCAAGACGAGAAGGATGTTGGTAAATTATAAGGCTTCAAAGAAGAACCACAAGAATAATTAAAGTATTAGAAAACGTGCCTTTGAGACTCAAGGAGTTCAAGCTATTTATCTTAACAAAGAGACAGTTAAAGCATGACTTGATCACAGTTTGTAGGTACCTGCACAGGGAAAAATGTTTGATAATGGGCTTTTCAGTCTAGCAGAGAAAGATATAATACAATCTAATGGCTGGAAGTTGAAGCTAGACAAATTCAGACTGGAAATAAGGCATAATTTTTTAACAGTGAAGGTAACTAACTATTGGAACAATTTACCCAGTGTCATGGTGGATACTCCCTCACTGGTAATTTTAAATCAAGATTGGATGTTTTTCTAAAATCCAGTAGTTCTAGTAATTATATTTGGGAAGTTCTATCGCACACAAAATCAGACTAGATTACAAGAATGGTCCCTTCTGGCCTTGGAATCTATGAATCCATGAATCTACATACTTCTGATGCTCCAAAGTGCACAACAGTTAATTGTCTCTAGAGTTTCCGATGTATTCTGATGTGGCCAGGGTTCAGTACTAGAGAGACAGTACTAAAGTGTTCACAGTACTGGGCATAGTCAGTGTTCAGTGTTTTCTAAATCGGGTCCCTTTAATATTTTGCATACTGGAAACCCAAAAAGCAAGATGCTCACAATTTCTAATCATTTTTGAAAATCTTGACCTATATAAATATAAAATCCCATATTAGGGCTTAATTCAACTCCCATAAAAGTCCATGAGAGTCTTTCTATTGAGTTCAATGGGAAGTGAATCTACCCCTTCAGCTTAAATTTTGTCACAGTATGCTTCAAAACAAAATAGCATATTCAAAAGGCTTCAAGTTGCAGTTTCTTTTGGAATAATAACTTTGTATTTCCTGAACATTTTATATTGAAAATGTCAACCATAATTGTGCATTCATGTAACTCCTTTGTTTTTAGTAGTGTATTTCTCCTATACCTAGGTATTGCTTGCCTATTCCTTGCCCATGAGGTGGAATACTGAAGGACAGGTTCAATGCTTTACCTTTTAACTCAAATATATAATTCATTCCTGATACAGCTCCTTTGAAGTGAATGGGAGTTATGACTTATTTAACTTATGCCTCCTTATTCCATTCAGAACGTAGGGGCTTTACCACTGCCTTCCAACTTTGACAGTCTCTTGTTGCAGTCTTAGGGCATGTCTATACTTGCCATTTAAAGTGAAAAAAGTCCCTATTTTTGCACAAAAATCCTGGGAGCGTCTACAGTTGGCAATGACTTTCTGCAGTGAAAAGTTTCACCACAAAAAGAAAACCACCTCCAGGAGAGGCATACAGCTCTTACTGGTGATGCTTTTGCGGTGATGTGCAAGTGCAACATTCTTCCTGTTTACACAGCTTTTATCCTCAGGAGGATATCCCACAGTGCCTAGGTGACCACTCTAGCCAGCAGCTCTACTGCTCTGTTGCCAGGTAAAAAGACATCTACCCCTCCTCCTATAAAGCCCTAGGAACTTTGAAACTCCCCTTCCTGTTTTCTTGGCAAGTGCTCACTTATCTGGCCAAGTACAATGCATGTTCCACAGAGCAAACAATCCATCCTTGGAGCAATGCTGAGCTACTGGAGCTGATCAGTGTTTGGGGAGAGGAGGTTGTGCAGGGACCCAGGATGCCCCATGATCACCCCCACCCTCCTTCCCACAAGAATCATCGTCAAACTGGAGAGAGCTGCCTTGTGGGATGGCTGCCCTAGAGTACTGCTCTCATCAGTGATGGAAGTGCTGTTAATGTAAACACCCTCTGACACCTGAGGAATTAAGTGATTACACCAACCAATGCTTTACTTTCACCAGTTCTCTGTCACCAGTGAAACTTACAGCACAAAAACTCTGCAAGTGTAAAAATACCCTTAGCTTCTACCCATGGCATTTTGATAGCTTTCAGTTCTTCTTCTATTGTGCATTTCTATGTTATCCAGGGTTTAACACCTTGCCTCTGGTTCTGGGGGGTTCCAGTCTAATCCCTGTTTTGTTATATTGTTCAGGTCTTTTCTTTATGTATGTCCTAGTAATCTTCATTTTTGTTCCATAATATTCTGACTTTTCAGTTTCTGTTTCCTCCTCCTCCAGAGTTCTTTCTTTGTGATTTTTTTCTTGCCATCGGATATCTCAGGCAACTCTTTATGAAAACATTAAGTTTAAGTATTAAGGGTTTAATAAGCCTCCAAGTTTCATACTGAAAGACAGATTTTAAAGTGAGGTTAAATAATCACAGTTTAGTTTGGTGGGCAAGATTTCTGTTTTTCCAAAACAGCTTTAGAATTACAGAGGCATGTCTGGCTTTTGGTATATTTATCTGTTCCACCTCTTTTACTTACGATACTGCCAACACATGTGAAACATCAGAACACTTCTATGTCAGTCCGTGTAGATGAGCAGACTCACCCCTGTGGCACCTCCTGCTGGTGACTTCTGGGAATTAGCTCAATTCAGTTCTGGAGCGCCCTCTGCAGGCTGTGATCCCCTGTCCTCTGGCCCCCGTGTCCCTCCCTGGACCCAGTGCCCTTTTACATGGAGTGCTGCCCCCTGGCAGTGACCCCTTTCTCTCAGGGTCTCCCCTCCCCTGGGAACCCTCACCCACTATCCCCACCTTGCCTCAGTATATGGCTACTGCCAGTCATTGTCTAGCCCCATGCCCTGGGGCAGACTACAGCATCAGCCTACTCATCACAGGCAAGGAGGGTTTGGACCTGCTGCCTTGGCCTACCCCTGGGCTGCCTTCTGCAACCCTCAGTACCTGTTGGCCCAACGGTAGGCCACAGCCTGGGGCTTTCTAGGCTAGAGCTTCCCAACCCTGCTTCACTCAGGTACCTTATGTCCAGCTCCCTGCAGCCAGGCCCATCTCCCTCTACAGCTAGAGAGAGACTGTTTTGGCTTCTGGCTCACAGCCTCTTATAGGGGCCAGCTGGGCCTGATTGGAGCACGGCCACAGCTGAGCCTACTTTCCCCAATCAGCCCAGGCTTCTTGCCCCAGCCTAAAGGCTGCTTTCTCCAGCCACAGCCCTTTCCCAGGGCTGTTTTTAACCCCTTCAGGGCAGGAGCAGGGGTCCACCCTACTACAGTCCCAGAAAGGGTATTGGTATTTCTTGTGTGTTGATTCTCATGGTTTTAGTTTTGTTTGTGTTAATTTTCAAACCCACTAATTGTGCTTAGGCCTGAAGATCATTGTTTTGGCCTGCATGTGTCTATGGCTAAGCTGTAGCAGGTTGATTGCCTCTACAAATTGGCATCTTCTAATTTCTGTCTGAAAGTCCATTGGTGGTTGTGTGATCTTTCCACTACCAGTAGAAAGGTCATAGGTGGCATAAGATATCCTTGTCTGATGTCAGTAGTATCATCAGATGGCTTAGTCAGTTTGTTGTTCTGTGTTATTGGCATGTCATGTTGTCATAGAAGCTCTAAATAATGATCGTAAGTTTCTGTGGGATTCCATAGTGGCATAGCAACTTCCATAAAACTGTTCTAGCCACTGTATCAAAGGCATTTTGGAAATCCATAAAATTAATGTAAAAGCTGTGACTACCGGTCAATCAACAGTTTTATGAAGCTATGTACGGTTACTATTTAATGTAAAAATGGTTTCTTCTGTCTGAAACCTGTCTGTTCCTGTTGTAACCTTGAATCTACTCCTTTCTTTTTTGTCTTGAATAATGAATGTAAATACCTTGCTTGGGATAGACAAAACTTGAATGTCCCCCTGACTGAGGTCTCCTTTCTTTAACTGTTTCACTGCATGACCAACTTTTCACTCATTTGGTATTTTTTCTTCCCATATCTTTTGTAGAAGGCCTATCAAAATGTCCATTGTGTTCTGCAAATATGCCTTGAGAGCTTGCATTGGAAAGTTATCTGGATTTGGTGGCTTTCCACTTTTTAACTGATTGATTCTTGTCTCTACTTCTACTCTGGTGATAGGTCCTAGTTCGATGTTCACATCTTTTCCTTCCTCACTGTGTTGAGGATTGGCCAGTGGTTCACCAGGTAGCGCTTGATTAAAGTATTGCCTCCATATATTTAATTGTTCTGATGTCTTCATTGTTAAGTTGCCCTCATTGTCTTTGGTCAATTGATAATTATTTTTCTTCTTGACAGCTGTTCATTGATGTTATATAGTTTCGTCACGTCATTTTGTGCTGCAGCAGTTTGTACATCTGTTGCCATTTTGTCTATAAAATTATCTTTGTCTTTCCTAGAACTCTTTTTGACCACTTGGTTCTTTACAGCTTATGCCTCTTGAAGTCACTGTGTCTGTGTTCTTGCTTGATTTAGTTTCATTTTAATTTTGCATCTTTCTTCTATCTTCTTCCATGTGTTCTCAGATACCACTGATTATGGTGTTTCTTCCTGAATCCAGCACTTCTTCACTAGTTTTAGTGAATGTTTTCTTTGCCCATTTCCATTTGCCATCTATGGTTCAATTATCTTTGCCTTCAAGCACAATTCTAAACTTTTGTTATATTGTCATCTGTTTTAGGAGGTTGTTAGCCCATCCCAGCTCTTTACTGGAAGTTATACAAGGGATGAATTTTACCCATAGATCTCCCATTTTTAGTCACTTTTAGTTAAAAGTACTTTGACGGACCCAGCTGTATGCGGCCCTAATTCAACAAAGCACTTCAGCATTTGCTTAACTTTAAGCTTTTATTTAAGTGCCATTGAAGTCAATGGGAGTCAAACTTGTGGAAACTTAAATCATCTGTTAAGTACTATGCTGAATTAGGGACTTTGTTCCCTGACAATGCACTGCTTTTATTTTAACACTGCATTGCTTGCAGTCTTGTCCACTTCTCTTGAGCACTAATGCAATATGAAACTTGAACATCAGTGCCAGTGAGCTAAGTGTTATCATTTCATACGTTGTATGTATCCACAGCCTTCTAACCAGCAGGCCCGTTCTCTAAATGCATGTCTACATTTACAGCGATTCATCGGTGCTGCTGCAGCGTCTGGCGAAGACATTCTATGTCAATGGACGAGAACTCTCTCCTCAGCATAATGAAACTGCCTTTGTGAATGGCAGAAGTGATGTCAGTGGGACAACAACTATGGACAAATGCTTACTCATACTGTGTCGGGTGTTCACATTTAACTTAAAATGAGAAGTAGAATTTTTCCCTTTAATCAGGCATCCCACATTTCAGCAGTTTAATCAGCTGCAAATAATGTCTGCCTTTCAAAATCAGTGAGAAAACTGTCCAGCTGCTATGGATTCTTACACCTTATTCCAAATATATTAATCCCAATAAAAAATATCATGTTCTTTCATAACAGTGGGAATAAAATATGTTTTGCCAAAACAATCTCAAGATGTGGACTAACAAAGCTCTCAACTTTTGTATATCAAATAAAATTAAAAGGAATTTTTTGGATTAATGTAATAAATTCAAGAGCTTTCTTTAATGTGTTAACAGCAGCATCTGCCTTATTTTTGGACTTTCATAACATCACTTATGGCTACCACATGATTTTGATTCCACATTGGGTTTCTACAGCTTGGAAGACTACATTAAGGTCTGTAATGATGCTGGATTTGGTGGGACCCAATGGAGAGTGTCAATTCAGGATAAATTGCTCAGAGCAGGGCAGTTACAGCCCAAGGCTGGGGTTCCTTTGCACACCAAGGCAAACCAAACCAGCCAAACAGAGAGGACTTTGTTTTTTCCCCACTGGCTAACTACAAATCACACAAGCAATTTCCTTAGACACTCCAGTTCCCCAGTACAGGGCCGGTGCAAGGAAGTTTCACACCCTAGGCGAAACTTCCACCTTGCACCCTCCCCAGCTAACCCTGCCCCCCTCAGAGCAGCTAACTCAGCCCCCCACCTGGAAGCCCCCCTACAGCAGCTACCCCGCCCCACCGCGGACAGCTAATCCCTCTCCCCCCCCCATCCCCCCATGGCAACTCACCCTAGCCTAGGAGACTTCCCCCTCTCCCCCTCCAGGCAGCTAACCCTGCCTGGGGAGACTTCCCCCCTTCTCCCTCCCTCCCCCCGGCAGCTAACCCTGCCTGGGGAGACGTCCTGCGGAAACTAAGCCTGCCTGAGTAGCCTGCCCCAGCTCACCTCGGCTCCGCCTCCTCCACTGAGCACGTCGGCAGTGCTTTAATTCTCCTCCCCACCCAGGCTTGCTGCGCTGATTGGAGAAGACTTAGAGTTGGACTGTGTGCTCAGCGGAGGAGGCAGAGCTGAGGTGAACTGGGGCAGGGAGCAGGTCCCCTGTGTGCCCCCCCTCGTTATTGCGGGCAACCCTCTCCGCGCGCCCCCCCACCCAGCTCACCTTCACCTCCTCGTCTGAGGGGGCTTTTAGGCGCCCCCAACCTAGGTGCCTAAATGGTTGCACTGGCCCTGCCCCAGTATCACCACCAGTGCCACTCGTTATGGGAATGAATGGTTATGAAAACCAATACCCCAGTAAAACGAAAAAAGGTTCTCCCAATCCCAAAGGACCAAGTCCCAGACCCAGGTCAATATACAAATCAGATCTTACCCACAAAGCACGCTGTTGCCAATCCTTTAGAATCTAAAATCTAAAGGTTTATTCATAAAAGGAAAAAGCTATAGATCAGAGCTAGAATTGGTTAAATGGAATCAATTACATATAGTAATGGCAAAGTTCTTGGGTCAGGCTTGTAGCAGTGGTGGAATAAACTGCAGGTTTAAATCAAGTCTCTGGAGTACATCCACAGCTGGGATGAGTCATTCAGTCCTTTGTTCAGAACTTAAGTTTGTAGCAAAGTCCCTCCAGAGGTATAAAGCAGGATCGAAGACAAGATTGAAGAGTTTTCAGGGCCTTTTTATATTCTCTGCCAGTGGTAGGACACCTCTTTGTTCTTACTGTGGAAAATCCCAGCAGCAAGATGGAGTCTGGAGTCATGTGGGCAAGTCACATGTCCATGCATGACTCAGTTTGCACGCCGACCCCATTGTTTACATGTTAGTTTGAATGTTCCCAGGAAAGCTCATATGTGGATTGGCATCTCCCAAAGTCCATTGTCAGATAAGTGTTTCTTGATTGGGCAGTTACTGAGAATAGTCCCTTCTCAATAAGCTGACCAAATGCTTCACTGAGTCTACTTAGTATCAAAACACATTAAGATACAAGTACATAGCCAATAGTCATAACTTCAACTACAAAAATGATACACACATACAGCTAGCATAATCATAATCAGCAAATCATAACCTTTCCATAGACACCTTACATCACAACCTTTGTACAATATTTGCTGCAAATATATAACAGTAGTTGCAACAATGATCTATACTGTCACAGGTTATGTCAGTAATGTCACAAGGTCATGTTTACATTAGCACTTACGTCAACAAAAGTTTTGTCACTCAGGATTGTGAATAAAACACCACCCTCAGTGACAAATTTTGCTGGCATAAACGTTTGTTTGCACAGCACTATGTTGGCAGGAGGCTCACTCTTCCACCAACATGGCTACCTCTGTTCATTGAGCTGGTTTTATTATATCAACAGGAGAGCGCTCTCCCATTGGCATAATCTGGCTACACTAGCACTATCACAGTTGCACAGCTGTAAACTTGTAAGTGTAGACATGGACTAAGAATTCTTTGTCTCCAGGTTTTAGCCAACTTATTTCATATTTGCTCCTTTGCCAGCTATGGTGTTTTGACTTCAGCTAGCAGCATAACAGAATAGCAGAGAGTAGAGTGAAAGCAGGGCATGTGGAGTCCTTATCTGGAGGACAAGAAGAGCAGTTCATGAAGGGGACATTTAGGGAGTTACCACTGACCTTCAAGGGTTGATTGTAACTCGGAGAAAGTTTGCTTCGAGGTGTTTTGTCATTATTTTGCGATTTATTGAGTGCAATCAGTATGCTTGATGTATAAAACATAGTGGGAGGCATGAACCTTGCCTCAAAGAGTTCACATTCTAAATTAGAGAGAGAATACACTTCAGACACAAAACAGAGTTGATAATCAGATGGAGGGTTTGTCTCAAAGCAGTGCAGATGTCTTTTTGGATTTTAAAATAAACTACTTCCTTTAGTGGATTAATACTGGTATGCTTCATTGAAGAAGTATGTGTCTGAGGAGGATTTAAATGACAAGACTAACTGTTTGGCGCACATGGAGAGGTAAGGAGTTTCAACTGTAAAAGGTGGAATGGAAGAAGGCTATAGAAGCCCAACCAATAATTCTTGGCCAGCCCTTAAAATTCTGCCTTAAAGAATCTTTCGTAAGATATCATGTATGTGTTGTGGTGAGGGGTAGGGACTCTGTGTGTATGTATGGTGCATATTTGATGGTGTGATTATGGAGGTTTTTTATTGGCAAGAGATTGGGATGGACGTATTACTCGCAAGGGGCACATTCAATATATAAATTAATCTTTTCAGTCAAATCTCTTTTTCCCCCCAAGAAATCAACTCTTTCCCCTATCTCTTTCACGCTCCCTATCCCACAGAAATCTCTACATACTGTATACCCCACACCCCAGTAAAATACTGTCTCTTTCTTACTATCTGGGCTAGGGAGCCTGGAGTTTAGATTTCAAACTAAATGATGGCTAACAGCTTGGATAGCTGAGCTTGACTGGATGATATGGTGCAAGAGGCAGGCCTCAAGCCTATCATTACTCATGCTGAGCTGGTGAGACCACTAGAGTGGAGCAGTTGGTCAGAGCAGGTAGGTTTTGTTGCATATAGGACTTTGTTATGTGAGCTGAGCAGCTCTTGCTTTGGGAAATCAGAAGGTGCTGTTCTATCTCTTCTGAATAAGCTTTCAGAAATGACTTCAACACACAGCCAGTAGTAAGTCGGGGAGAAGTACTCTGGTCTCCAGTGAAGGTAAACAGTCTGCATAGGTGGGATGGAATAGACTGGTCCAATAGCCCAAAGATGGGACCAACAATGAGGCAAAATGTCCATCTATCATGGAACTCATTCTTAGGAGTCTTAGAAACTGGAGAGAGGAGAACTGTTACTGTATGCGGTTCTAGTACAGAGAAGACAGAAGGCCTTAGAGCAAAGTGACTCCATTCGTAAGGAGGCAAACAGTCTCCAAGAATTGTCTGAGACACATCAGGTATAGTGCTACTATTGTGGGGTATAGTCTTTTTACATGTTCAGTTTTATATTGTGATTTATTGGTTATGATCTTATTGTTTTTGTCCATAGTACAGTTATCACTTGCATTTGGGCTACTATAATGCCTATCCTATGTAGCTATTCATCTGCATTAACATCATATACTACTTTTTGGATCCATCTTTCCTGTGCTTCAGGTACTCAGGCTGATTAAGGACTCAAGCATTTCTTGCTACAAATACAATTAGAATAGTGGTCATACAATAGTCTTGAAAAGATGATATGATGGTAAAGCACAGGCCTGGATGTCAGGAGACCTGTGTTCTATTCCATTTTTGCTACAGACTTCCTATATGATTGTGTGTAAGTCTCATAGGCTCAAATTTTTAAATACGAGCTCTGATTTTGGGCTTCCTTATTTGGACACCTAGGGCCTGACTGTTAGAAGTGCTGAGAGCCCACAGCTCCAGTTGAAGTCAATAGGACTTGCAGATGCTCATTCTCAGTACCCCCAACAAACAAAAATGAAAACAAAGTAGGTATCTCCATTTGGGCACCCAAAAATTGAAATACACACAAATACAAGACACTTTGAAAACTTGGACCTTAACTTTTCTGTGCTTCATATTCACCATAGTTCCTTCCTGTAAAATGAGGCTTCTTAACCTATGCCACATGGAGCTTGTGAGGTTTGTTTAATTAATGCTTGTAATGTGATTTGTGGTTCTTAGCTTGTGCTATATAAGTAAAATTCATCATTATTATTTATTTTACCCTTGATTTCCTAAACGGCTCCTGCTATGTTCCCTTTAAGAAAGAGTGTCATTGTACACTCCTCTGAGTGTATTGATCAATCTGTTTTAAATCTATAATTGTGTGATCTTTACTATTTGTGTAGCAGGGCTGACTCCAGCGTTTTTGCTGCCTCAAGCAGCAAAAAAAAAAAAAAAATCTGCAATCGGCGGCAGCTGTACCGCCACCACTCTTTTTCTGATTTAGGAATTAATTTGCTCTATTGTGACGAGAGCAGTGAAGCGATGTTGTTTAACAGCTCATTTGGTGGCACATTTTCTAATTCTCCTATGCCTTCTTTTCACAAAACTGATGTTTTTCATTAGGACTCTATAATATATATGTTTTTTCCTTCAAATGGATGTGGCAGTGGCCATTAGTTTAGTCCAAAATCTTTGACCACACTAGTAACTACCACCTTTTTTATTTTGTGAGGCAATATTAAATTTCACCTTTGCCAATTTCATCCTGCACTTAGTCTAGAGAGGTGATCTTCATAATATGACTCACCTGATAGAATTTATTTAATCTCCCTTCAGATTCCTGTACTGAATAATTCAGATTGGTTCCTTTGTTGTATGTTAACCTGGGAAGTATGTCTCTTTAGGTTTTCCTTGTAAGTTTTGTTGGCGATGTTCTGGCCTTTTTGACCACTCTTCAAGTAGAGGGGTTCATCTGTGTAACTACCATTGCTGAGGGTAGTTTGTGTTTTTTCTTAAGTCTAAGGCCAACATTTTCAAACTTCAGTGCCTAAAATTAGTTATTTTAGGGACATTTTCCAAACCTTTTGGAATTTTTTACCTTCCCACTCTACCCCTTTGCTTCATTTTTTTTTTTACATTTGCACACTGGATACAAGTATGAGTCTCAAATATGTGATAGGTTTTTTAAATGAGTTGTTCTTCTGAGCACATCATTACTGCCACAATAAATGTTTGGGAACTCCTCTGCAGAAGGGAAGCACAATGTAAGATACATGCTGAAGAGGACGACTATCACACCTCAGCAGTCATAATCAGCAGTTCTCTGAACAGCTGCCCTAAATGGCACTTTCACTCTGTAGCCACCACCCTTTTTTAGGCTAATCAGCTATGGAGGAAGAGTTTTGCTTAATTGAATAGTGCAACCTCGTTGCCCTGGGTCAAGATGTTACCCCTGAAGGATGGGGAATGGAGACAGGACATTCTTGGGCTCAGTCAGCTAGAGCCAGATGTTCCTAGTATGAGTCACAGATCTCTAGCCTCCCTGATCTACTGCAGCATCAGGAGTTTAGAGATCATACTCCATGCTCCTTATTGCTGCGCTGCCCTTTCTCCTCCTATTATTTCTTTGTTCCAGTCTGAAACCCTCTATTTTTCCTGAAAACTAAACCCTAGGATTTGTATTGCCAGAGGTGGACTGAGAGCCTATCACCCTCACTGGCACATTAAACAGTCACTAAACATTCACTGCCCTAGATAGCACCTTTTCTATTATGACAGTACAGCAGACTGTTTTCCTAACTGAAACTCCCCAGCTGTTTGGAATGGTGCTGGTGACATCCTTCTGAAAATTGACTGGCAAACGTTACAGCTTCCTCCTGGTCAGCAGTATCTTTATTTCCATTGTTACTAGATTGTCATTTACAACCACGTCACTCCACAACAAAAAATCCCCAGTAACCATAGAAGGCAGAAGACTTGAAGAATTCATGAAGTTCACTAGAGACATTGTTTTACCAATCTACTTAATTTTAAAGCCCCTCAGAGACTATGTTAATGAGTGTTAGTATAAAACCCTAGGATTAGGAAATGTTTCTACGTAACTGCTCTTTTATGATCCAGGTCTCAGATCTGGTGGTAATATGTGTCTATTAGTGATTTATTTCTGTTTAATTTCATGTATGACTGAATTTCCTTGACCTGTTTTCTAATATTATTTTATAGCTCTATACCATTTTAGTGTACGTTCTCATCCATGATATATAACAATGCATATTTCTTTAATATTTTTATTTCATAATTTTGGTTAATCTTTGAAATATGAAACAATTTGATTAAAATTATTCACAGTATTTTATTCATTTCAAAAGGCGGTGCCATTTACTTTGCTATCCAGTACTTCTCTGCTTTCTCATCAGTTCAGAAGTCACAAAACCCAGAGACCAAGCTTTGGAACATGCTATTCTAGCAGAAACATCTGGCTCTTTGGCAGTCTCTCTTAGGCAGCCATTTTTTCTGCTTTGGAGATGCTTCTGGGTTTGTCATATATGTCAACAGCAAAAGGGCCGCCAGGCTTTCTTCACAAATTATTTCCTTTTCTTTTGCCTGCTATCCTGTTTGGACAAAAATAAATGTTTTAGCCTTTCCTGAATAAATTTGTGAATGTTTCCCTAACTGATTTCCTTGTAAACCCAAGTTTGTTACCAATTACCATGTTCTCACTTCTCCTGCACTTGTGCCCACTTTTATGTTAGCAAAAAGCTCCCAAAATGACATTTCTCTGGAGTCATCTTATAACCATCTCAGTCCCAGGATATTAGAGAGCCAGGTTGTGTGAGGTAATGTCTTTTATTGGACCACATCCATTTCTCTGGGGATTGCATACATTTCTTTTGTGTTTCTTGTTCATGTGTGTCCACATAAAGCATTTTATGGAAAATTGACATTCTCATAGCTAACAACTGGAGCTCCCTTTTTTTTCATAAACTTCTGAAAGGTTTTTGGATTTTACGTGGCAAGTCAAGACAAAGCTGTTATATCAGTATCTGTAAATTCATTAGCACAGATATATAAATATTTACTACAAATCTTTGAAGCACGTACATTAATAAACGTCTACCCACGCAGCCTTGATATATCAGTGTGACTCTACTGTAACTCTAGTATAAAAATGCATCAATTACTTTCTGGTTGTATGCTATATGTTGAATATAGTCAGCATAATTAGCATAGATATTGGTTCAACTATTAGGGTGACTCATTGGGAAAAAATTGTCTCCAAGAACCAAGATGGTATAACGTGACCAGAAAAAATAGCAATGACTTTATTTTAGATTTATTGGTGAAAAGTGTCCTCAGGTTCAGCACCCTGTGCTGAGGCAGGACCACTCAGGTTCAGCACCCTGTGCTGAGGCAGGACCAAATCAATCTAGACCATCCCTGACAGGTATTTGTCCGACCTGTTCTTAAAAACCTCCAATGATGGGGCTTCTACAACCTCGCTTGGAAGCCTATTCTTTAGTTAGAATGTTTTCCCAAATTTCTGAACAAAATCTCACATGGAGTAGGTGAAGCCCGTTTTTTCTTATCCTACCTTCAGCAGACACGGAGAATAATTGATCACAGTGCTCTTTACAACAGCCCTTAACATATTTTAGCACTGTTAATAGGTTCCCCTTCAGTCTTATTTTCTTGAGACAAAACATGCCAATTTTTTTTTAACTTTCCTCAAAAGTCAGGTTTTCTAAACCTTTTATCATTTTTGTGGCTCTCCTCTGCACTCTCTCCAGTTTGTCCAGCTGGGGCCTCACCAGTGCCAAGATAAACAGGACAGTTACCTCCCTTGTCTTACATACAACACTCCTGATAATACACCCCCAATGGTATTTGCCTTTTTCACAACTGCATCACATTGTTGACTCATATTCAATTTATGATCCACTATACCTCCCAGTTTCTTTTCAATGGTACTACCACGTAGCCAGTTATTGCCCATTTTGTAGTTGTGCATTTGTTTTTTTTCCTTCCTAACTGAAGTATTTTGTCTTCATTTGTGAAGTGAAGGCAAGTGAAAACAAGCCGCCTGAAAACAACATGGCTAAGAGCTGTGGAAGCTGAGCTGAAAACCTGGGGCACAGTTGGGGAACCATTGAAAGGCTCAGAGCTGGCTCTAGACACCAGCAAAACAAGCAGGTGCTTGGGGCAGCACATTTCTAGAGGCGGCGTTCTGGCGCAGGCCATCATAGGTGCCGACTCCAGCGCATGAGGAAAAAGTGTCCTTGCCACCCCAGTTTGCCTCCGCTCCGTTTGCTCCCCTGAGAGCGCTGTCACCGCTCTGCTTCTGCCCCCTCCCTCCCAGGCTTACTGTGCGCAAAACAGCTGTTTCGTGCAGCAAGTCTGGGAGGGAAGAGAAGCGGAGCGGCAGTGCGCTCAAGGGAGGCTATGGTGGTGGAGCGGAGGTGAGCTGGAGCGGGGAGCGGTTTCTCTACCCCCCGTTACTTCCTGCGCTCCATCACCCTAGCTCACCTCCGCTCTGCCTGCTCCCCTGAACGCACCACTGCTCCTCCACCCTCCCTCGCCTGAGAGGGAGTGGGGAGAAGTGGAGTGGCGGTGCACCCGGGGGAGCAGGTGGAGCAGAGGTGGGCTAGGGCAGGAGGTCACGGGGGGCCCCCAGGAAGCAATGGGGAGGGAAATGCGGTACGCCTGGGGGAAGAGGCAGGGCTGAGGATTTGGGGAAGGGGTGGAGTTGGGGTGGGGCAGGGGGGCACAAAAAAAGGACGGGGTGTCAAGGTATTTTTCCCCCAGTTTGAACTTTAGCATCCAAAAGTGGGGACCTGCATGTACCCTTCTAAGCTTAATTCCTAGCTTAGACCTGATAGCGCCGCCACCAGCCAAAATACAGTGTTTGGCACACTTTCTGTTCCCCCAAAACCTTCCCTGGGGAACCCAAGACACAAACTCCTTGGGTCTTAAAACAAGGAGAAATAAACTATCCCCCCTCCTTTCCCCCTCCCAGACTATCTTCACTCCACTAGGGCAGAACCGGCTGCCCTGAGAACATATCTACCGGATATTCCAAGCCTGATCTCTAAACAGACAGGAAATTAACCTTCCCCTTTTACGGCTTGCCTCATCCTTTCCCCCACACCATATCCCTGGGTGAGTTCAGACCCACAGTCCCCTTTGGGTCTTAAAAAGGGGAAAAAAATTAAATTCAGGTTTCATAGTAAAAGAAAGCGTTTTAATTAAAGAAAGAAAAAAGTAAAAATTATCTCTGTAAAATTAGGATGGAAAAATGTTTACAGGGTATTCAGCTCAAACAGACTAGAAGGACTTCCTCCCCCTTAGCCTGAGATTAAAAGTTACAGCAAACAGAGGTAAAACTCCTTCCAGCAAAAAACACGTTCACAAGTTAAGAAAACAAACATAAGACTAATCCGCCTTTTCTAGCTAGTACTTACTATTTTGAACATGAGAGACTATTTCAGAAAGATTGGAGAAAGACCTGGTTGCACGTCTGGCCCCTCTTAGCCCCAACAGTGAACAACGAACAACACAAACAGCACAAACAAAGACTTCCCTCCGCCAAGATTTGAAAGTATCTTGTCCCCCCATTGGTCCTCTGGTCAGATGTCAGCCAGGTTCACTGAGCTTCTTAACCCTTTAGAGGTAAAAGAGACATTACCCTTAACCATCTGTTTATGACAGGGGGGCAAAATTTTTTTTGCTTGGGGCAGCAAAAATCTTAGAGCTGGTCCTGGAAAGACTTACCCAAAACAGACAGCAGTGAAGGAGCTTCCTTGCTGCCCTAAATGCCAGAGGCGTAATGGGAACATGATGATGATGATAAAATACTTTGCATTTGTCTTCATTGAATTTCATTTTGTTGATTGCAGACCAATTCTCCAATTTGTCAAGATCCTCTTGAATTCTAATCCTGTCCTCCAAAGGGCTTGCAACCACTCCCAACTTAGTGTCATCTGGAAATTTTATAAGCATATTCTTCTCTCCATTATCCAAGTCATTAATAAAAATATTGAATAGTACCAGACCCAGGACTGACCCCTGAGGGACCTCACTAGAATATGCCCTCCCAGTTTGACAGCAAATCATAAACCATCTTATAGTAATATCATCTAGACTGCATTTCCCTAGTTTGCCTGTGAGAATATCATGTGGGACTGTGTCAAAAGGCTTATTAAAATCAAGATATATCACATCTACTGCTTCCCCCCATCCAGGAGGCCTGCAACCATGTCAAGGAAGGAAATTTGGTTGGTTTAGCATGATTTGTTTTTCACAAATCCATGCTGGATATTTCTTACAACCCTATTATCCTCTAGGTCAGGGGTCCCCAATGCGCCCGCATCCTGGTTGGCAGTGGAGCATCCGCTGAAATGCCACTGAATTTCTGCAGCGTTTCAGCGGCGAAGCCTCTCGATGATGCCCCTTGCTGCCGACAAGTGACGTCATCGAGAGGCGTCGCCACCAAAACGCTGCAGAAATTCGGCGTCGACGCCTCTCGATGACACCACTTGCCACCGACAAGCTGCAACATCGAGAGGCATCACCCCCAAAACACCACAGAAATTCGGTGACATTTCGGCGGATGCTCCACCGCCACCATGATCCTTTGTCTGGTGCCTGCCAGATGAAAAGGTTGGGGACCACTGCGCTAGGTGCTTACAAACTGATTGTTTAATAGTTTGTTCCAGTATCTTTCCAGATATCAAAGTTAAGCCAACTGATATATAATTCCCCCGGCCATATTTGTTCCCCTTTTTAAAGATAGGTACTTTGTTTGCCCTTTTCCAGTCCTCTGGGACCTAACCCGTTCTTCAGGAGTTCTCAAAGAGAATTGCTAATGGTTCTGAGATTGCTTCAGCTAGTTCCTTAAGTACCCTAGGGTGAATTTCTTCAGGCCCTGCCGACTTGAATACATCTAATCTATCTAAACATTTTTTAGCCCATTCTTTCCCTATTTTGGCTTGTGTTCCTTTTCCCTTGTTGTTAGTTTTAATTGTATTGAATATCTGGTCACCATTAACTTTTTTAGTGAAGACTCTGTAAAAGCAGCAAAGAATCCTGTGGCACCTTATAAACTAACAGACGTTTTGGAGCATAAGCTTTCGTGGGTGAATACCCACTTCATCGGATGCATGCATGCTCCAAAACGTCTGTTAGTCTATAAGGTGCCACAGGATTCTTCGCTGCTTTTACAGATCCAGACTAACACGGCTACCCCTCTGATTAGTGAAGACTGAAACAAAATAGGCATTAAACATCTCAGGATTTGTCACAGTGAAACTATTTCTGTGCTTTCCTCATATCTTGTCTTTTACAAAATTAAAAAGCAATACGTTCAACATCACTAACTTGGACAATTTTATATTTAATTTGGTAAATACTGTAGTCTGCTGTCCTTACTGTTGTTTTAAATAGTACATTGTGCCATCTCTGTAACACTGCTTTCCCTTTAACAGTACTATTGGATTAGACTGCAGTGTGGATGTGGAACAGATTGAAAGAGATTAAGGTTTTCACTGTGGGTCTTGTCCTGTACCTACTCCTGGTCTTGCTTTTATCTTCATTCCTCCCTTCCAATAGTCTAGTAGGCAGATACTTTTCTCATGCTGTTGTATGGGAGGAAGGGAGGGTCTGAGGGAATTTTACTGTGTTCCCATGTGCTTACCCGCCTTCCCACTGCTGACACGTTGCCTATACAAACAGCAGATTGCATTGTTGCTGTGCTTTTGATCTAGAAAGAGAAAAAAATCCCACACTAATGATGTTGGTTTTCTTTTCATGCTATTCCACATTAGGGAATATGGGCATTACATTCCCCCCCCTTCTCCTCCCATACACCACTAGCAATTTGAAGATGTTTTCTCTGGAGCTTTTTTCTTGTTTAATCCCTGTTGCGCTCCATGGCACTTGCTCCCACAGGGTATTTTTGAACTTTGATGTTGTAACTAATACTATCTCTGCCTCCTCTGTTGTAACTAATACTATCTCTGCCATCAGATTTGCTTGATGATTCTTTTATCTCTGTTCTGTTTCTCCTCCTGGCTACTATTGCTCTATTTGGACAGCTATTAAAGCTTTTTCGTGAGGAGACACTGTCTCTGCACCACTTTATATAGACTGTGATTTCAGTTTCTCAGTCACTGCCATGACTTTACTTTTCCTTTTTTTTTTTTTTTAACATAGTGATGTTAAATTCTCTTTTGCTGCTTCTCTTTATCCCTGTGGTCCTATAATACTATGTAATATGAAGTGAATATCATTAACTTAATTGTTCAAATCACCTTTTGTCCAAGGAGCCAAAAGATTTTGATGAACTATTAATGCACTGAGCCTCACAGCACCCCTGTGAAGAAGGGATGTATTATTGTCCTCGTTTTATAGCTGGAGGAATGGAAGCACAAGCACCTTGCCCAAGGTCATACAAGAAATCTGTGGCAGAGCCAGGAACAGAATCCTTGTCTTCCCTCTCCTCACTCTGGTCCCATCAGTCCATCCTTCCACCCCACTGAGTACTCAGTGGAGAGGCTACTCTTTACACCATGGAGATCAGGAATACCTCTGCATGATAGGCAACCATCAGTCTGCTGGATCATAGCGTACACATAAGAAGTCTAGTCACGTGCCTGATGAATCCATTTGTGGCTGCCAAGCCCAATTTGAGAGAGATGCACCTTGTTACAAATTCCATAGATCCATCTATTATCTGAGTTGGAAACAAAGATTACAGGGCTGTTTTCCTCTTTCTCGCTTTGTTTCCATCCTATGGATCAAAGCTGCTTCATGTTGGGTTGCACCCAGTGCCTGATGTTTCCTCCAGATTAGATAGGATTCTGTGCACTCCTCGCAGCTTTCTATGTTGATGTTGAACAACTTCATATCATTTTTACACATATTGTGGTACTGCTATAAAGGGTGACCTCACTTTCTAGAGCTGTCACAGATCTCACTGTAAAAAATATTTTTTGGGGATACCGTCTCCTCCATTTTTCTGACATGACCAAGCTATCGCAATATCCTCCTCTTAATAGTGACTTCTAAATATGTCAGTCCTGTGCACTCCAACATCTCTGTATTTGGTATTTTGTCTTCTCACTTTATTTTCAAGACCTTGTGCTGGCATCTCATATGGAAGCTGTTCAGTCTGCTGAAGTGCCTAGCATATGTAGTCCATATTTCTGAACCATAAAGCACGGATGATAGCACACAAGTCTCATAGATTCACATTTTACCTTACTCAATAGCTTGCTGTTATTCCATGCACATTTCTGTAATGGCCTGAAATTCTTAGCTACTTTTCTGATTCTGTTAGTTCAATCTCAAGGTCAAGATTCCTGCTGATCATAGAACCCAAGTAGCAAAAGCTGTCAATGACATTAAGAGATTTACCCTCCAGAGTAATGTCAGGCATTGGTTCTTCCACACTTTGGTACGTGATCACAGTCTTCTTGAAAGTAATTGTCAACCAAAACCTCTTGAATGACACAGAATAACTGCCCAAGACATTTTGCAGAGAAGATTCACTATGGGCAGCCAAGGCCTTGTCAGCTGCAAACAGGAAATTTCTCAAAACCCAGGTCTTTCACCTTGGTTTTCACTCTAAATCTTGTGATGTGAACCATCTAGTCTGGTTCAAAGACAAGCACCATCTTTAAATGCATGAAGAATCAGGAAAGAAAAGTAGATGTTTAAGAGCACAGGGGGCTATGATACACCTGTTTCACCCCACTGTTGATATAAAAAGCATTTTATTCTTTGTTTTCATATACTATAGTTGCCTTCATTCCTTGATGTAAAGAGCGAATAAGGTTCAGTGATTTGCGAGGACAACCCAGAGTCTTCAGAAAAGCAAAAACACAGTCTGTTTACCGTATTGGAGGTCTTCATCAGATCAGTGAAGGCTATTTACAGTGGTATTCATTTTTCTCTACACTTCTTTTGCAGTTGCTTGACTGAAAATGTTATATCAATGGTGGAACATCCTGAGCAAAAACCACATTGACTTTCAGGATAGATTCTTTCACCTAGAGATTGCAGCCAGCAGAGCATAATGCAAGTGACAACTTTTCCGACAATGTTCAACAGGGAAATACCTCTGTAGTTGTCGGAGTTGCTTCTATCCCCTTTATGTTTGTATAATTGTATAAACTGAGCATCTTTGAAATCTTGTGGTACCACTTCTTCTTTTCAACAAAGTATTATGAGTTCATGGAGCTTTTGGAATAGTTTGTCATTGGTACATTTGTAGATTACAGCAGGCAAGCAGTCTTTGCCATATGCCTTGTTCCTGGGAATCGATTTAATGGATTTTGGCAAATCTTCTAATGTAAGCTCGTTGTCTAAATCCACCATAACTTCAAACTGTTGTAATCCTTTGAGCTCCTCATGTTTGTTTTCTACACTTCTGCATGCAAGTGGGAGAAAGGGATATGCTTGTTGTCATATTTGCTCTTTACTAGTTCACCCCATTCTTACTGCTCCTTATCTGTGAATTTTTGCTCTACTCAGTGCAGCTTCCACAGTCCTTCCAGTCTCCTCTTTCAGAATAAGAAAACTTTTACAGCTAATATGCTGTGCCTAGAGGTGTAACTGCAGTAGATGAAACAGCATAGAGAAGTAGTTTTCACACATTTAAGTGACTTTTAAAAATATTTTGTTTTTTTCTTGTGAAGCCTGCACCCTCTCTTCCCTGGCAAAGTCTCCCAGTTGTAATGGCGAGTTTACAAATGGGAGAGATCACAGGAGTCGCACTAAACACGATATGTGATACAATAAAATATAGTCCTTCTTTGACCTTTAACCCCATCTTCACTGTGAATTACGGTGATGGAGCTGATCTAACTAGAGACTAAAACCACCTACTAAAATGCTTGGGGGTAAGGAGATTTTCTACCCATTTTCTGATGCTGCAGCATTTTCAAAAGAATTCTAGTAATGGGATCATTTCTCTATAATCTGTAGAGCCATGATTCTCCTCCTTTCATATAGCAAGCCTCTAAGTGTGACCCCTCCTTATAAATTAAAAACACTTTTTAAAATATATTTAACACTATTATAAATGCTGGAGGCAAAGTGGGGTTTGGGGTGGAGGCTGATAGCTTGCAACCCCCCATGTAATAACCTTGCGACCCCCTGAGGGGTCCTGACCCCCAGTATGAGAGCCCGTGATGTAGACAATACATATAATTTGAAATACAAAAGGTTTTCAGAACCTAAAATACTTCTTAAAACAGAAGTTCTCAAACTTTAGCAAACCAAGGACCCCCAGTTTGATTTAAAAAATTTTGGGGACCCCTAAGCCCCACCTCTAAACATTGCCCCACCCCTTCCTGAGGCTACACCCCTGTTCCACCCCCTTCCCTGATGCCACTGCCCCACTCACTCCATCCCCCCTCCCTCCTTTGCTTGCTCTCTCCCTCCCTCACTCACTCACTTTCAATACTGGATTTACAATGGCGCCACTGGCACCAGGCTAACGCTCAAAAGGGGCCCCGGTCCAGCCTCTCTTGTTCAGGAAGCTTGGTGTTGCTGTGCCCGGGGCTCTATCCTGATGTTGCACGAGAGGTGGCAGCAAAGCTCCCCCTCCCCCTGCTTCTTCCCCAGCATGTTGTGTACTCGCCCCTCCTCCTCTCACACTCTTTCCCTGCTCCCGATCAGCTGTTTGTAGGGAGGGAGCAGCAGCCATGCCACCTGGACCCTGGGTGGCTTAACTCTAGTGAGGGAAATGCCCCTTCCAACAGCAGCTGCTCTCCCCTGAAGTATGCAGGCATTAGGAGTCAGGGGGGGCCTTAACACTGAACCCCTACCTTTACTCATCCCCCACCTCTATAACGGAGAGAGCGGTAAAGAGCTATTGCATCACCAGCACTCACAAGTTTTCTTTAGCTGAAAAAGGTCACAAGACTTTGCAAAAAGAGAGAAGGGGCCAGTTTTCCCCTCAAAAGGATAATTACTAAAGGCAAAATGGTGATATATTTTGTGAGGAAGGCCATGGAAAATTCAGTCCTCTACCCCATCTGTTCCTTGGTGTTGAACATTTAATAACTTTCAGGAGAGAGAGGAGGAAGTGGAGAAGAGGTGGGGGCAGGGCCTTGGGAAAGGAGGTGGAATCAGGGCATACCCCCTCCAGCCCCCTGCTGTGAACTGCTCAGGGCAGGGGGCTGGGAGCACCCCCACAACCCCAGGCCACCTCCCCAGCCCTGACCCCTGCCATGACTCCTGCACCCCCCCACAACCCCAGCCCCGACTCCTGCGCCTCACATGTACTCAGCCCCGCAACACTTCGTGCCCTGACTCCTGCGCGCGCACGCGCACACGCGCGCGCACACACACACACACACACACACTCTCTCTCTCTCTCTCTCTCTCTTTCTTTGTTAGGGCTCTTGTCTGCATCTTCAGCCATTGGTGTTTGAACTCTGTTTCATCAGGACAGGCTGGTGCTGGAGGTTGATTCCATCATCCATACTTACCTCATTCATACATCTAAACTAAACTAATAAGATTAGAGCAGGGTTTTTGCAAAAATGAAGGTTGCAGCAAGCTTTTACAAAATGGAGTAAGCATTGTAAAATGGAATTTGAATTACAATATGGCAGACAGTGAACAGAAGTAGGCAAGTGTAATGAATGCCAAACAGTGAACAGAAGTTACAATACTGGAACAGTGCAAGTCTCACTGATTTAAGCAGGAATTAGATTGACAGTGAAACTTACAAGGGCAACTGGCTGAACAGCTATGGCTCTTAACAAGCATCTTAATTGTCAATTAGCCAGTTATTGGTGTAACTGGTTTTATGAACGAATGTTGTTTCATTCATAAAACTTTACTTATGAAGTTACATTAATAAAGTGAACAATTAAAAACAATTTCATTCATCAGTTCTACAGGCTTAGGGACCCAATCTTAAGGGGTTCCACAGAATTCTGTGTAGATTATTTAGGTTAACTTTTCTATCTACCCAATGGGACTCAGTGCTCAGTCTAGAAGATACCATCAGAGATGCTTAGTTTTGCAATTCTCAAACTGTGGATTTGTCTCCCCAGAGGTAACATGCTTTTTAACAGCAAAAATGTTTTTAAATAAATCAATCATGTATAGAGGTGAGAAACAGACCTCAACTCTATTGTCCCTCTGCAAATTTGTGTACACAGGGTCAACCCTTTACCTCTATTTAAAAGTGAAAAGTTTCAGAAAGTTCAATGAATAGAAGATTGTTGGGGGCAGAAGAGATCTGGACAAGGAGAAGTTTGGAGATAAATGTGAGAAAAACATTATGTTTTCTCTTGAAGGAAAAAAATCCAGAATACTTTAACTTTACTGTTTTAGTTAAATAAAACAATTTAAATGTCTGTCTGGTGATGTTCTCCTCCTAATACAGCTTGGCAAGAAAATCCTCCAAATATTAATGATTAACCTTTTGAATTAGAGATATTGGGAGGTGAACTGACTTCATAAATATCTGCTTCAGTTATCTTTGGTAAATGAAATAACCAAACAATCATTCATTTTCTGATATAACTGTAAAACTCATCTGAAAAGTTTTCAAAATAATCACAGTTTAAAAATGTATAGTGTGTGCGTTCTAAAAATGAAACCTACATCTATCTCTGAGTTGTGAAGAATATTTTTTAAGGTTATAAAAAACAACAAGAATGGACTTCTATGTAGAAACCCATGATTAAATTGAGTCTTCCTAACTAGTGATTTAAATCATGATTTAAATCAAATCCACGCTGCCCTCTGTGCTCTTGCCCCATCCTCTTCATTCCCCAGGGGGGCCCACAAATATGTTTAGTGCTGGGCCCACAAAAAGTTAATCCAGCCCTGCTCACTTTCACCATGCTGAGGTAGGGTGTTGGGGTGCAGGAGGGGTATGGGCTCTGGGAGGGAGTTTGGGTGTGGGAGGGAGTTTGGGTGCTGGAGGGGACTGAGGGCTGGGGCAGGGGGATGAGGTGGGAGTGTGGGTGCAGGAGGGAGTACGGGCTCTGTGAGGGAGTTTGGGTGCAGGTTTTGATCTGGGGTGTGGGAGGGGGTAACGGGGGCAGCACTTACCTTGGGCGGCTCCCAAAATTGACTAGCACATCAGTCGAGCAGCAGCTCCTAGGCAGGGGGTCAGAGAGTCTCCACGCAGAGCTGCTCTCAGGCACCACCTCCACAGCTTCCATTGGCTGCAGTTCCAGGCCAATGGGAGCTACGGAATCAGCACTTGGGTCTGGGGCGGCACATGGAGACCCCCCAACCACAGGGACATGCTACCCGCTTCCAGGAGTGGCATGGACCCAGGGTCCCCACTCCTTCCCCTCTGTCCCAGCACCTCATTCATGCTGGGGAACAGCTGGTGTGAAGGAGGTGCTGGGAGGGAGGGGGAGGTGTTGAGGGAGTTGAGAAATGCTGTTTTAAAATATTATTTAAATTAACTTTCCTGGACCTCTCTGTCTGGTACATCCTGCACCTCTGGTTAGGATGAAAACAGGGTCTTGGAGATCTCTTTTGGCTCTCTTTCCATTTTTCCCTACCTTGCACCTCCTATCTACCTGTCTGTCTGTCTCATGTTCATCATGTCCTCTGAGCTCATAGCTCCTATCCTCTCTTGACTTGACCTCAGTTTCCTTTTGCTCTGAGACCTCAGACTTCACTTAGTTTCTGTGCTTGGTTTTCAGTCTTCCTTTTGTTAATCTCTACTAACATCACTTCTGCTATTCTATTTCCTCCCAACTCCACAATGACCTATGGATCTTCATATCTGAGCCAATAGTGAGTGAAAAGATTGAGAATTCTAACTCACCTGTTCTGGGATCCAAGACCGAAGTTTTCCATTGACTTCAATGGGTGTTGGATCAAATCCTACAAAGGTCCTAAAATTTCTGGCCATCCTGGTCATTGGCTCTCTTCTCTCCCTTTGTCTGACTTAACAACCAAATATTGCTCTCCATTGGGTGAGGGACAGAATGAAACTACAGTGTGTTCTAAGTCTTTTTAAATGACAAATGGTGTGAAATGTAGCGGTACATAGCAATCAAAATGTTCCTTTAACACATTCCAGTTGTACTGTCAAGTTAATGAAAAATACCTTATTGAAACTGCCATAAAACTGATCTAAGTACATGTCACACGACTCAAACTAGATGTGATTTATTCATATTGGTATTAAGAAAGAGATTGAGTTTTTAGCCAAAAGAACATATTTATATATATTTTGAGTAAAAGTTTTTAATAATAGTTAGGCACTAGCAAAATGTCACAAACACAAAGTAATTTTTGAGAAGCTACAGTAACATTATGGGGTAACTTTTAAAGTGGGGGCTTCATAATTATTTGTGACTCAGACGTGGCTTCTAATCCAACATAATTTTTAAAATATAATATTTCTTATGGAAATGTTGATTGTCTTAGTGCAGTTGTTAGCTAACTCAAATTATTGAAATTAAGGATAGTCTGTATTTAATGGGGCCACACTGAATAGAACAATATTAGATAATCAGATGATTGGGATTGGATAATCAACATGCTCTCTTTCCTCCCTCTCTCTGTCCCTCCCTAAGTTGAATAGTATTACATAATTAAAGGAGTCTGGGGGCTAATCCTACCCTATACTCTGACCATGCTGTTGCCTAGGATGGCAGAATTGAAAGGAAATCGAATTATAAAAAACTGAGTGACAAAAGTAAACTAACCCTCACTCCATTGCAGCTCTTTCCCTCTGTCTATCCCTCTTTCCCCAGGATAGTGTGTGCCAAGAGATTAAATGGAACACAAGTTCACTTTGCCTGGTCTGAAACAAGACCAGCAAGAGTAAACTGAGCTCAGCTCCGTTTAGCCTGGAGACCCGGCTCAATGCCTCTCCATTCTAGCTAGGGAACCCTTGTGGAGAAAAGAGAGAGTCCCTCCTCCCCATGTATGTGATGGTGTTGTCTGGATGATAGTGCAGAGAGAACCAGAGGGATGGAGAACATGTAGCATGATGATAGGGGAAAGTAACTACCCATTAATGTTATTTCAGTGTTGCATGTGGTTTCTAAAAGAAAGCAATGATTAATTGCGCTAGATATGTTTCTTTGAATGTCAAATTATTGAATCATAGAATCATAGAATATCAGAGTTAGAAGGGACCTCAGGAGCTTATCTAGTCCAACTCCCTACTCAAAGCAGGACCAATCCCCAACTAGAGTGGCTTTCCCTCTCAGATAGTTTCTTGCTGAGAAACACTACAGGATGGAAGTTGTGATCCGGTCCTTCCTGCAAGAGAACTGCTCCTATACCACGCTCAGATGCATCGGTGGTTACTAGGAATGGTTTGTCAAAGTCAGGGGCCCTTAGCACAGGGTCAGACCAACATGAGCATCGCTTAAGTTTGGGGTAAAGGCCTTCTGACACTCATTCAAGTGCCACTTAACTGTATTTGGGTCTTTGGTGCCTTTCGTGTTCAGATCAGGTCGACAGGCGAGATCTCAGACCTGTTAGAACTCGTCGCACGCGAACCCCCTAGTAGTCATAGGTGGAGGCTCGTCACAAATCGCCTCGTCGCAAGAGCACCGCCACACTAAGAAGGATTGAGCCTGTTCTTGACTTGGGACAGGCCACTTTTGGATAGCCCTCACCTTGGCCTGGTAGGGGGTTTATGGTTCCTCGACCCACCGGTGTCCCAGGTAGTCACTCTGTTTGGCTGTCTTTTGACACTTCTTGGCCTTACACAGTGTAGTCCGGCCTGCCTGATGTGCTCAAAACCTTTCCAGGTGTACTAGGTGTCGGAGCCAGGATGAAAACATGGCCACATCATGCGAGGTAGGCACTGCATAATCTGTCCCAGTCCTGCTAGTAGACCATGCTACAGCCTCTGGAAAGGTGGCGGGTGCATTAACAGCCCGAAAGGAAGTACATAAATCAACATGCCCCGCATGGGTAGGAATGCGGACCTTTTCTTGGCAGGTTCATCTAAGTGGTACTTGCCCAGTACCCCTTGGTTAAGTCGATGTAGAGATGAACGGTGGGCACATCCCCAACTTCTCCAATAGCTCATCGGTGCATGCATTGGATAAGTGCTCTGGACGAGTTAGCGCGCATTGCTTACGGTAGTCACGCAAAAAGCGTATTTCCCATCTGGTTTGGCGTATAACACCACTGGAGATGCCACATGCAACTGTGGTAGTGAGCGTATAACCCATTCTGTAGCATGTTCTGGATCTCCCATTCTATGGCAGCCTTGGGCGGGAGGAGACTACCCGGTAGGGTGGTGTTCTAATTGGTGAGCATTACTGTGTCAATGGAGTGTTATGCCTGTTCAGTCCGTCTGGGGGTGGGCTGAGAACAATGGCGATCTAGTGCACGCCCTTGATTTGTTTGCTGCTGGCAGGCGTTCCAGGTGTGAGAAGATTCCACCTCGTCCACGCGCCCCCGTCTTTTCCCGTCGTAGAGAACACGTCAGAGCATCGCGTCAATCTCTCTGGACTGTAAACTGACAAACCTGTAAGTCTCTGAATAAAAGGGCTTGAGAGAATTAACATGTACGACTTGGTTTTGTGATGGAATTGGAAATGCCTATGAGGTAGTTAACAGCTCCAGG